>NW_028317651.1:6181478-6333910 GCF_055824585.1 Amblyomma mixtum | reverse complement strand
AACTCCGAAACTCCAAAACTCCAAAACTCCAAAACTCCAAAACTCCGAAACTCCAAAACTCCAAAACTCCAAAACTCCAAAACTCCAAAACTCCGAAACTCCGAAACTCCAAAACTCCGAAACTCCGAAACTCCGAAACTCCAAAACTCCGAAACTCCAAAACTCCAAAACTCCGAAACTCCAAAACTCCGAAACTCCAAAACTCCAAAACTCCGAAACTCCAAAACTCCGAATCTCCAAAACTCCAAAACTCCGAAACTCCGAAACTCCGAAACTCCGAAACTCCAAAACTCCGAAACTCCAAAACTCCGAAACTCCGAAACTCCAAAACTCCAAAACTCCAAAACTCCGAAACTCCAAAACTCCAAAACTCCCAAACTCCGAAACTCCAAAACTCCAAAACTCCAAAACTCCAAAACTCCAAAACTCCGAAACTCCAAAACTCCAAAACTCCAAAACTCCAAAACTCCAAAACTCCAAAACTCCGAAACTCCGAAACTCCAAAACTCCGAAACTCCGAAACTCCGAAACTCCAAAACTCCGAAACTCCAAAACTCCAAAACTCCGAAACTCCAAAACTCCGAAACTCCAAAACTCCAAAACTCCGAAACTCCAAAACTCCGAATCTCCAAAACTCCAAAACTCCAAAACTCCAAAACTCCGAAACTCCAAAACTCCAAAACTCCAAAACTCCAAAACTCCAAAACTCCGAAACTCCGAAACTCCGAAACTCCAAAACTCCAAAACTCCAAAACTCCGGAACTCCGAAACTCCGAAACTCCAAAACTCCAAAACTCCGAAACTCCGAAACTCCAAAACTCCAAAACTCCGAAACTCCAAAACTCCGAAACTCCGAAACTCCAAAACTCCAAAACTCCAAAACTCCAAAACTCCAAAACTCCGAAACTCCAAAACTCCAAAACTCCAAAACTCCAAAACTCCAAAACTCCGAAACTCGGAAACTCGGAAACTCCGAAACTCCGAAACTCCAAAACTCCAAAACTCCAAAACTCCGAAACTCCAAAACTCCAAAACTCCGAAACTCCAAAACTCCAAAACTCCAAAACTCCGAAACTCCAAAACTCCGAAACTCCGAAACTCCAAAACTGCAAAACTCCAAAACTCCGAAACTCCAAAACTCCAAAACTCCGAAACTCCGAAACTCCGAAACTCCAAAACTCCATAACTCCAAAACTCCAAAACTCCGAAACTCCAAAACTCCGAAACTCCAAAACTCCAAAACTCCAAAACTCCAAAACTCCAAAACTCCAAAACTCCGAAACTCCAAAACTCCAAAACTCCGAAACTCCGAAACTCTGAAACTCCGAAACTCCAAAACTCCGAAACTCCAAAACTCCGAAACTCCAAAACTCCAAAACTCCAAAACTCCAAAACTCCGAAACTCCAAAACTCCAAAACTCCAAAACTCCAAAACTGCAAAACTCCAAAACTCCAAAACTCCGAAACTCCAAAACTCCAAAACTCCGAAACTCCGAAACTCCGAAACTCCAAAACTCCGAAACTCCGAAACTCCGAAACTCCGAAACTCCAAAACTCCGAAACTCCGAAACTCCGAAACTCCGAAACTCCAAAACTCCAAAACTCCAAAACTCCGAAACTCCAAAACTCCGAAACTCCAAAACTCCAAAACTCCAAAACTCCAAAACTCCGAAACTCCAAAACTCCGAAACTCCAAAACTCCAAAACTCCAAAACTCCGAAACTCCAAAACTCCAAAACTCGGAAACTCCGAAACTCCAAAACTCCGAAACTCCAAAACTCCAAAACTCCAAAACTCCAAAACTCCGAAACTCCGAAACTCCAAAACTCCAAAACTCCAAAACTCCGAAACTCCGAAACTCTAAAACTCCGAAACTCCAAAACTCCGAAACTCCAAAACTCCAAAACTCCAAAACTCCAAAACTCCAAAACTCCGAAACTCCGAAACTCCAAAACTCCAAAACTCCGAAACTCCAAAACTCCAAAACTCCAAAACTCCGAAACTCCGAAACTCCAAAACTCCAAAACTCCGAAACTCCAAAACTCCAAAACTCCAAAACTGCAAAACTCCAAAACTGCAAAACTCCGAAACTCCGAAACTCCGAAACTCCAAAACTCCGAAACTCCGAAACTCCGAAACTCCAAAACTCCGAAACTCCAAAACTCCGAAACTCCGAAACTCCGAAACTCCGAAACTCCAAAACTCCAAAACTCCAAAACTCCGAAACTCCAAAACTCCGAAACTCCAAAACTCCAAAACTCCAAAACTCCAAAACTCCGAAACTCCAAAACTCCGAAACTCCAAAACTCCAAAACTCCAAAACTCCGAAACTCCAAAACTCCAATACTCCAAAACTCCGAAACTCCAAAACTCCAAAACTCCAAAACTCCAAAACTCCAAACTCCAAAACTCCGATACTCCGAAACTTCAAAACTCCAAAACTCCGAAACTCCGAAACTCCAAAACTCCGAAACTCCAAAACTCCAAAACTCCAAAACTCCGAAACTCCAAAACTCCAAAACTCCGAAACTCCGAAACTCCAAAACTCCGAAACTCCAAAACTCCAAAACTCCAAAACTCCGAAACTCCGAAACTCCAAAACTCCAAAACTCCGAAACTCCGAAACTCCAAAACTCCAAAACTCCAAAACTCCAAAACTCCGAAACTCCGAAACTCTAAAACTCCAAAACTCCAAACTCCAAACTCCAAAACTCCGAAACTCGGAAACTCCAAAACTCCAAAACTCCGAAACTCCAAAACTCCAAAACTCCGAAACTCCGAAACTCCAAAACTCCAAAACTCCGAAACTCCAAAACTCCGAAACTCCGAAACTCCAAAACTGCAAAACTCCAAAACTCCGAAACTCCAAAACTCCAAAACTCCGAAACTCCGAAACTCCAAAACTCCAAAACTCCAAAACTCCGAAACTCCGAAACTCCAAAACTGCAAAACTCCGAAACTCCGAAACTCCGAAACTCCGAAACTCCAAAACTCCGAAACTCCAAAACTCCGAAACTCCGAAACTCCAAAACTCCAAAACTCCAAAACTCCGAAACTCCAAAACTCCAAAACTCCCAAACTCCGAAACTCCAAAACTCCAAAACTCCAAAACTCCGAAACTCCAAAACTCCAAAACTCCAAAACTCGAAAACTCCAAAACTCCGAAACTCCGAAACTCCAAAACTCCGAAACTCCGAAACTCCGAAACTCCAAAACTCCGAAACTCCAAAACTCCAAAACTCCGAAACTCCAAAACTCCGAAACTCCAAAACTCCGAAACTCCAAAACTCCAAAACTCCGAAACTCCAAAACTCCGAATCTCCAAAACTCCAAAACTCCAAAACTCCGAAACTCCAAAACTCCAAAACTCCAAAACTCCAAAACTCCAAAACTCCGAAACTCCGAAACTCCGAAACTCCAAAACTCCAAAACTCCAAAACTCCGGAACTCCGAAACTCCGAAACTCCAAAACTCCAAAACTCCGAAACTCCGAAACTCCAAAACTCCAAAACTCCGAAACTCCAAAACTCCGAAACTCCGAAACTCCAAAACTCCAAAACTCCAAAACTCCAAAACTCCAAAACTCCGAAACTCCAAAACTCCAAAACTCCAAAACTCCAAAACTCCAAAACTCCGAAACTCGGAAACTCGGAAACTCCGAAACTCCGAAACTCCAAAACTCCAAAACTCCAAAACTCCGAAACTCCAAAACTCCAAAACTCCGAAACTCCGAAACTCTGAAACTCCGAAACTCCAAAACTCCGAAACTCCAAAACTCCGAAACTCCAAAACTCCAAAACTCCAAAACTCCAAAACTCCGAAACTCCAAAACTCCAAAACTCCAAAACTCCAAAACTGCAAAACTCCAAAACTCCAAAACTCCGAAACTCCAAAACTCCAAAACTCCGAAACTCCGAAACTCCGAAACTCCAAAACTCCGAAACTCCGAAACTCCGAAACTCCGAAACTCCAAAACTCCGAAACTCCGAAACTCCGAAACTCCGAAACTCCAAAACTCCAAAACTCCAAAACTCCGAAACTCCAAAACTCCGAAACTCCAAAACTCCAAAACTCCAAAACTCCGAAACTCCAAAACTCCGAAACTCCAAAACTCCAAAACTCCAAAACTCCGAAACTCCAAAACTCCAAAACTCGGAAACTCCGAAACTCCAAAACTCCGAAACTCCAAAACTCCAAAACTCCAAAACTCCAAA
This sequence comes from Amblyomma mixtum, assembly GCF_055824585.1. Lineage (NCBI taxonomy): Eukaryota > Metazoa > Arthropoda > Arachnida > Ixodida > Ixodidae > Amblyomma > Amblyomma mixtum. The sequence goes on along the minus strand of NW_028317651.1, from coordinate 6,329,696 downwards.
ACTCCAAAACTCCGAAACTCCGAAACTCCAAAACTCCAAAACTCCAAAACTCCGAAACTCCGAAACTCTAAAACTCCGAAACTCCAAAACTCCGAAACTCCAAAACTCCAAAACTCCAAAACTCCAAAACTCCGAAACTCCGAAACTCCAAAACTCCAAAACTCCGAAACTCCAAAACTCCAAAACTCTAAAACTCCGAAACTCCGAAACTCCAAAACTCCAAAACTCCGAAACTCCAAAACTCCAAAACTCCAAAACTGCAAAACTCCAAAACTGCAAAACTCCGAAACTCCGAAACTCCGAAACTCCAAAACTCCGAAACTCCGAAACTCCGAAACTCCAAAACTCCGAAACTCCAAAACTCCGAAACTCCGAAACTCCGAAACTCCGAAACTCCAAAACTCCAAAACTCCGAAACTCCAAAACTCCGAAACTCCAAAACTCCAAAACTCCAAAACTCCGAAACTCCAAAACTCCAAAACTCCGAAACTCCAAAACTCCAAAACTCCAAAACTCCGAAACTCCAAAACTCCAATACTCCAAAACTCCGAAACTCCAAAACTCCAAAACTCCAAAACTCCACAACTCCAAACTCCAAAACTCCGATACTCCGAAACTCCAAAACTCCAAAACTCCGAAACTCCGAAACTCCAAAACTCCGAAACTCCAAAACTCCAAAACTCCAAAACTCCGAAACTCCAAAACTCCAAAACTCCGAAACTCCGAAACTCCAAAACTCCGAAACTCCAAAACTCCAAAACTCCAAAACTCCGAAACTCCGAAACTCCAAAACTCCAAAACTCCGAAACTCCGAAACTCCAAAACTCCAAAACTCCAAAACTCCAAAACTCCGAAACTCCGAAACTCTAAAACTCCAAAACTCCAAACTCCAAACTCCAAAACTCCGAAACTCGGAAACTCCAAAACTCCAAAACTCCGAAACTCCAAAACTCCAAAACTCCGAAACTCCGAAACTCCAAAACTCCAAAACTCCGAAACTCCAAAACTCCGAAACTCCGAAACTCCGAAACTCCAAAACTCCAAAACTCCGAAACTCGGAAACTCGGAAACTCCGAAACTCCGAAACTCCAAAACTCCAAAACTCCAAAACTCCAAAACTCCGAAACTCCAAAACTCCAAAACTCCGAAACTCCGAAACTCCAAAACTCCAAAACTCCGAAACTCCGAAACTCCAAAACTCCAAAACTCCGAAACTCCAAAACTCCAAAACTCCAAAACTCCAAAACTCTAAAACTCCAAAACTCCAAAACTCCAAAACTGCAAAACTCCAAAATTCCAAAACTCTAAAACTCCAAAACTGCAAAACTCCAAAACTCCGAAACTCCAAAACTCCAAAACTCCGAAACTCCAAAACTCCAAAACTCCGAAACTCCGAAACTCCAAAACTCCAAAACTCCGAAACTCCAAAACTCCAAAACTCCAAAACTGCAAAACTCCAAAACTGCAAAACTCCGAAACTCCAAAACTCCAAAACTCCAAAACTCCGAAACTCCGAAACTCCGAAACTCCAAAACTCCGAAACTCCGAAACTCCAAAACTCCAAAACTCCAAAACTCCAAAACTCCGAAACTCCAAAACTCCGAAACTCCAAAACTCCAAAACTCCAAAACTCCAAAACTCCGAAACTCCAAAACTCCAAAACTCCAAAACTCCGAAACTCCAAAACTCCGAAACTCCAAAACTCCAAAACTCCAAAACTGCAAAACTCCAAAACTGCAAAACTCCGAAACTCCAAAACTCCAAAACTCCAAAACTCCAAAACTCCGAAACTCCGAAACTCCAAAACTCCAAAACTCCGAAACTCCAAAACTCCAAAACTCCGAAACTCCAAAACTCCAAAACTCCCAAACTCCGAAACTCCAAAACTCCAAAACTCCAAAACTCCAAAACTCCGAAACTCCAAAACTCCAAAACTCCAAAACTCCAAAACTCCAAAACTCCGAAACTCCGAAACTCCAAAACTCCGAAACTCCGAAACTCCAAAACTCCGAAACTCCAAAACTCCAAAACTCCGAAACTCCAAAACTCCGAAACTCCAAAACTCCAAAACTCCGAAACTCCAAAACTCCGAATCTCCAAAACTCCAAAACTCCTAAACTCCGAAACTCCGAAACTCCGAAACTCCAAAACTCCGAAACTCCAAAACTCCGAAACTCCGAAACTCCAAAACTCCAAAACTCCAAAACTCCGAAACTCCAAAACTCCAAAACTCCCAAACTCCGAAACTCCAAAACTCCAAAACTCCAAAACTCCAAAACTCCGAAACTCCAAAACTCCAAAACTCCAAAACTCCAAAACTCCAAAACTCCAAAACTCCGAAACTCCGAAACTCCAAAACTCCGAAACTCCGAAACTCCGAAACTCCAAAACTCCGAAACTCCAAAACTCCAAAACTCCGAAACTCCAAAACTCCGAAACTCCAAAACTCCAAAACTCCGAAACTCCAAAACTCCGAATCTCCAAAACTCCAAAACTCCAAAACTCCAAAACTCCGAAACTCCAAAACTCCAAAACTCCAAAACTCCAAAACTCCGAAACTCCGAAACTCCGAAACTCCAAAACTCCAAAACTCCAAAACTCCGGAACTCCGAAACTCCGAAACTCCAAAACTCCAAAACTCCGAAACTCCGAAACTCCAAAACTCCAAAACTCCGAAACTCCAAAACTCCGAAACTCCGAAACTCCAAAACTCCAAAACTCCAAAACTCCAAAACTCCAAAACTCCGAAACTCCAAAACTCCAAAACTCCAAAACTCCAAAACTCCAAAACTCCGAAACTCGGAAACTCGGAAACTCCGAAACTCCGAAACTCCAAAACTCCAAAACTCCAAAACTCCAAAACTCCGAAACTCCAAAACTCCAAAACTCCGAAACTCCGAAACTCCAAAACTCCAAAACTCCGAAACTCCAAAACTCCAAAACTCCAAAACTCCAAAACTCTAAAACTCCAAAACTCCAAAACTCCAAAACTGCAAAACTCCAAAATTCCAAAACTCTAAAACTCCAAAACTGCAAAACTCCAAAACTCCGAAACTCCAAAACTCCAAAACTCCGAAACTCCAAAACTCCAAAACTCCGAAACTCCGAAACTCCAAAACTCCAAAACTCCGAAACTCCAAAACTCCAAAACTCCAAAACTGCAAAACTCCAAAACTGCAAAACTCTGAAACTCCAAAACTCCAAAACTCCAAAACTCCGAAACTCCGAAACTCCGAAACTCCAAAACTCCGAAACTCCGAAACTCCAAAACTCCAAAACTCCAAAACTCCAAAACTCCGAAACTCCAAAACTCCGAAACTCCAAAACTCCAAAACTCCAAAACTCCAAAACTCCAAAACTCCAAAACTCCGAAACTCCAAAACTCCAAAACTCCGAAACTCCGAAACTCTGAAACTCCGAAACTCCAAAACTCCGAAACTCCAAAACTCCGAAACTCCAAAACTCCAAAACTCCAAAACTCCAAAACTCCGAAACTCCAAAACTCCAAAACTCCAAAACTCCAAAACTGCAAAACTCCAAAACTCCAAAACTCCGAAACTCCAAAACTCCAAAACTCCGAAACTCCGAAACTCCGAAACTCCAAAACTCCGAAACTCCGAAACTCCGAAACTCCAAAACTCCGAAACTCCAAAACTCCGAAACTCCGAAACTCCGAAACTCCGAAACTCCAAAACTCCAAAACTCCAAAACTCCGAAACTCCAAAACTCCAAAACTCCAAAACTCCAAAACTCCGAAACTCGGAAACTCCGAAACTCCGAAACTCCAAAACTCCAAAACTCCAAAACTCCGAAACTCCAAAACTCCAAAACTCCGAAACTCCGAAACTCCAAAACTCCAAAACTCCGAAACTCCAAAACTCCAAAACTCCAAAACTCCAAAACTCTAAAACTCCAAAACTCCAAAACTCCAAAACTGCAAAACTCCAAAATTCCAAAACTCTAAAACTCCAAAACTGCAAAACTCCAAAACTCCGAAACTCCAAAACTCCAAAACTCCGAAACTCCAAAACTCCAAAACTCCGAAACTCCGAAACTCCAAAACTCCAAAACTCCGAAACTCCAAAACTCCAAAACTCCAAAACTGCAAAACTCCAAAACTGCAAAACTCCGAAACTCCAAAACTCCAAAACTCCAAAACTCCGAAACTCCGAAACTCCGAAACTCCAAAACTCCGAAACTCCGAAACTCCAAAACTCCAAAACTCCAAATTCCAAAACTCCGAAACTCCAAAACTCCGAAACTCCAAAACTCCAAAACTCCAAAACTCCAAAACTCCAAAACTCCAAAACTCCGAAACTCCAAAACTCCAAAACTCCAAAACTCCGAAACTCCAAAACTCCGAAACTCCAAAACTCCAAAACTCCAAAACTGCAAAACTCCAAAACTGCAAAACTCCGAAACTCCAAAACTCCAAAACTCCAAAACTCCAAAACTCCGAAACTCCGAAACTCCAAAACTCCAAAACTCCGAAACTCCAAAACTCCAAAACTCCGAAACTCCAAAACTCCAAAACTCCCAAACTCCGAAACTCCAAAACTCCAAAACTCCAAAACTCCAAAACTCCGAAACTCCAAAACTCCAAAACTCCAAAACTCCAAAACTCCGAAACTCCGAAACTCCAAAACTCCGAAACTCCGAAACTCCGAAACTCCAAAACTCCGAAACTCCAAAACTCCAAAACTCCGAAACTCCAAAACTCCGAAACTCCAAAACTCCAAAACTCCGAAACTCCAAAACTCCGAATCTCCAAAACTCCAAAACTCCGAAACTCCGAAACTCCGAATCTCCGAAACTCCAAAACTCCGAAACTCCAAAACTCCGAAACTCCGAAACTCCAAAACTCCAAAACTCCAAAACTCCGAAACTCCAAAACTCCAAAACTCCCAAACTCCGAAACTCCAAAACTCCAAAACTCCAAAACTCCGAAACTCCAAAACTCCAAAACTCCAAAACTCCAAAACTCCAAAACTCCGAAACTCCGAAACTCCAAAACTCCGAAACTCCGAAACTCCAAAACTCCGAAACTCCAAAACTCCAAAACTCCGAAACTCCAAAACTCCGAAACTCCAAAACTCCAAAACTCCGAAACTCCAAAACTCCGAAACTCCAAAACTCCGAAACTCCAAAACTCCAAAACTCCAAAACTCCGAAACTCCAAAACTCCAATACTCCAAAACTCCGAAACTCCAAAACTCCAAAACTCCAAAACTCCAAACTCCAAAACTCCGATACTCCGAAACTTCAAAACTCCAAAACTCCGAAACTCCGAAACTCCAAAACTCCGAAACTCCAAAACTCCAAAACTCCAAAACTCCGAAACTCCAAAACTCCAAAACTCCGAAACTCCGAAACTCCAAAACTCCGAAACTCCAAAACTCCAAAACTCCAAAACTCCGAAACTCCGAAACTCCAAAACTCCAAAACTCCGAAACTCCGAAACTCCAAAACTCCAAAACTCCAAAACTCCAAAACTCCGAAACTCCGAAACTCTAAAACTCCAAAACTCCAAACTCCAAACTCCAAAACTCCGAAACTCGGAAACTCCAAAACTCCAAAACTCCGAAACTCCAAAACTCCAAAACTCCGAAACTCCGAAACTCCAAAACTCCAAAACTCCGAAACTCCAAAACTCCGAAACTCCGAAACTCCAAAACTGCAAAACTCCAAAACTCCGAAACTCCAAAACTCCAAAACTCCGAAACTCCGAAACTCCAAAACTCCAAAACTCCAAAACTCCGAAACTCCGAAACTCCAAAACTGCAAAACTCCGAAACTCCGAAACTCCGAAACTCCGAAACTCCAAAACTCCGAAACTCCAAAACTCCGAAACTCCGAAACTCCAAAACTCCAAAACTCCAAAACTCCGAAACTCCAAAACTCCAAAACTCCCAAACTCCGAAACTCCAAAACTCCAAAACTCCAAAACTCCGAAACTCCAAAACTCCAAAACTCCAAAACTCCAAAACTCCAAAACTCCGAAACTCCGAAACTCCAAAACTCCGAAACTCCGAAACTCCGAAACTCCAAAACTCCGAAACTCCAAAACTCCAAAACTCCGAAACTCCAAAACTCCGAAACTCCAAAACTCCGAAACTCCAAAACTCCAAAACTCCGAAACTCCAAAACTCCGAATCTCCAAAACTCCAAAACTCCAAAACTCCAAAACTCCGAAACTCCAAAACTCCAAAACTCCAAAACTCCAAAACTCCAAAACTCCGAAACTCCGAAACTCCGAAACTCCAAAACTCCAAAACTCCAAAACTCCGGAACTCCGAAACTCCGAAACTCCAAAACTCCAAAACTCCGAAACTCCGAAACTCCAAAACTCCAAAACTCCGAAACTCCAAAACTCCGAAACTCCGAAACTCCAAAACTCCAAAACTCCAAAACTCCAAAACTCCAAAACTCCGAAACTCCAAAACTCCAAAACTCCAAAACTCCAAAACTCCAAAACTCCGAAACTCGGAAACTCGGAAACTCCGAAACTCCGAAACTCCAAAACTCCAAAACTCCAAAACTCCGAAACTCCAAAACTCCAAAACTCCGAAACTCCGAAACTCTGAAACTCCGAAACTCCAAAACTCCGAAACTCCAAAACTCCGAAACTCCAAAACTCCAAAACTCCAAAACTCCAAAACTCCGAAACTCCAAAACTCCAAAACTCCAAAACTCCAAAACTGCAAAACTCCAAAACTCCAAAACTCCGAAACTCCAAAACTCCAAAACTCCGAAACTCCGAAACTCCGAAACTCCAAAACTCCGAAACTCCGAAACTCCGAAACTCCGAAACTCCAAAACTCCGAAACTCCGAAACTCCGAAACTCCGAAACTCCAAAACTCCAAAACTCCAAAACTCCGAAACTCCAAAACTCCGAAACTCCAAAACTCCAAAACTCCAAAACTCCAAAACTCCGAAACTCCAAAACTCCGAAACTCCAAAACTCCAAAACTCCAAAACTCCGAAACTCCAAAACTCCAAAACTCGGAAACTCCGAAACTCCAAAACTCCGAAACTCCAAAACTCCAAAACTCCAAAACTCCAAAACTCCAAAACTCCGAAACTCCGAAACTCCAAAACTCCAAAACTCCAAAACTCCGAAACTCCGAAACTCTAAAACTCCGAAACTCCAAAACTCCGAAACTCCAAAACTCCAAAACTCCAAAACTCCAAAACTCCAAAACTCCGAAACTCCGAAACTCCAAAACTCCAAAACTCCGAAACTCCAAAACTCCAAAACTCTAAAACTCCGAAACTCCGAAACTCCAAAACTCCAAAACTCCGAAACTCCAAAACTCCAAAACTCCAAAACTGCAAAACTCCAAAACTGCAAAACTCCGAAACTCCGAAACTCCGAAACTCCAAAACTCCGAAACTCCGAAACTCCGAAACTCCAAAACTCCGAAACTCCAAAACTCCGAAACTCCGAAACTCCGAAACTCCGAAACTCCAAAACTCCAAAACTCCGAAACTCCAAAACTCCGAAACTCCAAAACTCCAAAACTCCAAAACTCCGAAACTCCAAAACTCCAAAACTCCGAAACTCCAAAACTCCAAAACTCCAAAACTCCGAAACTCCAAAACTCCAATACTCCAAAACTCCGAAACTCCAAAACTCCAAAACTCCAAAACTCCAAAACTCCAAACTCCAAAACTCCGATACTCCGAAACTCCAAAACTCCAAAACTCCGAAACTCCGAAACTCCAAAACTCCGAAACTCCAAAACTCCAAAACTCCGAAACTCCAAAACTCCAAAACTCCGAAACTCCGAAACTCCAAAACTCCGAAACTCCAAAACTCCAAAACTCCAAAACTCCGAAACTCCGAAACTCCAAAACTCCAAAACTCCGAAACTCCGAAACTCCAAAACTCCAAAACTCCAAAACTCCAAAACTCCGAAACTCCGAAACTCTAAAACTCCAAAACTCCAAACTCCAAACTCCAAAACTCCGAAACTCGGAAACTCCAAAACTCCAAAACTCCGAAACTCCAAAACTCCAAAACTCCGAAACTCCGAAACTCCAAAACTCCAAAACTCCGAAACTCCAAAACTCCGAAACTCCGAAACTCCGAAACTCCAAAACTCCAAAACTCCGAAACTCGGAAACTCGGAAACTCCGAAACTCCGAAACTCCAAAACTCCAAAACTCCAAAACTCCAAAACTCCGAAACTCCAAAACTCCAAAACTCCGAAACTCCGAAACTCCAAAACTCCAAAACTCCGAAACTCCGAAACTCCAAAACTCCAAAACTCCGAAACTCCAAAACTCCAAAACTCCAAAACTCCAAAACTCTAAAACTCCAAAACTCCAAAACTCCAAAACTGCAAAACTCCAAAATTCCAAAACTCTAAAACTCCAAAACTGCAAAACTCCAAAACTCCGAAACTCCAAAACTCCAAAACTCCGAAACTCCAAAACTCCAAAACTCCGAAACTCCGAAACTCCAAAACTCCAAAACTCCGAAACTCCAAAACTCCAAAACTCCAAAACTGCAAAACTCCAAAACTGCAAAACTCCGAAACTCCAAAACTCCAAAACTCCAAAACTCCGAAACTCCGAAACTCCGAAACTCCAAAACTCCGAAACTCCGAAACTCCAAAACTCCAAAACTCCAAAACTCCAAAACTCCGAAACTCCAAAACTCCGAAACTCCAAAACTCCAAAACTCCAAAACTCCGAAACTCCAAAACTCCAAAACTCCGAAACTCCAAAACTCCGAAACTCCAAAACTCCAAAACTCCAAAACTGCAAAACTCCAAAACTGCAAAACTCCGAAACTCCAAAACTCCAAAACTCCAAAACTCCAAAACTCCGAAACTCCGAAACTCCAAAACTCCAAAACTCCGAAACTCCAAAACTCCAAAACTCCGAAACTCCAAAACTCCAAAACTCCCAAACTCCGAAACTCCAAAACTCCAAAACTCCAAAACTCCGAAACTCCAAAACTCCAAAACTCCAAAACTCCAAAACTCCAAAACTCCGAAACTCCGAAACTCCAAAACTCCGAAACTCCGAAACTCCAAAACTCCGAAACTCCAAAACTCCAAAACTCCGAAACTCCAAAACTCCGAAACTCCAAAACTCCAAAACTCCGAAACTCCAAAACTCCGAATCTCCAAAACTCCAAAACTCCTAAACTCCGAAACTCCGAAACTCCGAAACTCCAAAACTCCGAAACTCCAAAACTCCGAAACTCCGAAACTCCAAAACTCCAAAACTCCAAAACTCCGAAACTCCAAAACTCCAAAACTCCCAAACTCCGAAACTCCAAAACTCCAAAACTCAAAAACTCCAAAACTCCGAAACTCCAAAACTCCAAAACTCCAAAACTCCAAAACTCCAAAACTCCAAAACTCCGAAACTCCGAAACTCCAAAACTCCGAAACTCCGAAACTCCGAAACTCCAAAACTCCGAAACTCCAAAACTCCAAAACTCCGAAACTCCAAAACTCCGAAACTCCAAAACTCCAAAACTCCGAAACTCCAAAACTCCGAATCTCCAAAACTCCAAAACTCCAAAACTCCAAAACTCCGAAACTCCAAAACTCCAAAACTCCAAAACTCCAAAACTCCAAAACTCCGAAACTCCGAAACTCCGAAACTCCAAAACTCCAAAACTCCAAAACTCCGGAACTCCGAAACTCCGAAACTCCAAAACTCCAAAACTCCGAAACTCCGAAACTCCAAAACTCCAAAACTCCGAAACTCCAAAACTCCGAAACTCCGAAACTCCAAAACTCCAAAACTCCAAAACTCCAAAACTCCAAAACTCCGAAACTCCAAAACTCCAAAACTCCAAAACTCCAAAACTCCAAAACTCCGAAACTCGGAAACTCGGAAACTCCGAAACTCCGAAACTCCAAAACTCCAAAACTCCAAAACTCCAAAACTCCGAAACTCCAAAACTCCAAAACTCCGAAACTCCGAAACTCCAAAACTCCAAAACTCCGAAACTCCAAAACTCCAAAACTCCAAAACTCCAAAACTCTAAAACTCCAAAACTCCAAAACTCCAAAACTGCAAAACTCCAAAATTCCAAAACTCTAAAACTCCAAAACTGCAAAACTCCAAAACTCCGAAACTCCAAAACTCCAAAACTCCGAAACTCCAAAACTCCAAAACTCCGAAACTCCGAAACTCCAAAACTCCAAAACTCCGAAACTCCAAAACTCCAAAACTCCAAAACTGCAAAACTCCAAAACTGCAAAACTCTGAAACTCCAAAACTCCAAAACTCCAAAACTCCGAAACTCCGAAACTCCGAAACTCCAAAACTCCGAAACTCCGAAACTCCAAAACTCCAAAACTCCAAAACTCCAAAACTCCGAAACTCCAAAACTCCGAAACTCCAAAACTCCAAAACTCCAAAACTCCAAAACTCCAAAACTCCAAAACTCCGAAACTCCAAAACTCCAAAACTCCGAAACTCCGAAACTCTGAAACTCCGAAACTCCAAAACTCCGAAACTCCAAAACTCCGAAACTCCAAAACTCCAAAACTCCAAAACTCCGAAACTCCAAAACTCCAAAACTCCGAAACTCCAAAACTCCGAAACTCCAAAACTCCAAAACTCCGAAACTCCAAAACTCCGAATCTCCAAAACTCCAAAACTCCAAAACTCCAAAACTCCGAAACTCCAAAACTCCAAAACTCCAAAACTCCAAAACTCCAAAACTCCGAAACTCCGAAACTCCGAAACTCCAAAACTCCAAAACTCCAAAACTCCGGAACTCCGAAACTCCGAAACTCCAAAACTCCAAAACTCCGAAACTCCGAAACTCCAAAACTCCAAAACTCCGAAACTCCAAAACTCCGAAACTCCGAAACTCCAAAACTCCAAAACTCCAAAACTCCAAAACTCCAAAACTCCGAAACTCCAAAACTCCAAAACTCCAAAACTCCAAAACTCCAAAACTCCGAAACTCGGAAACTCGGAAACTCCGAAACTCCGAAACTCCAAAACTCCAAAACTCCAAAACTCCAAAACTCCGAAACTCCAAAACTCCAAAACTCCGAAACTCCGAAACTCCAAAACTCCAAAACTCCGAAACTCCAAAACTCCAAAACTCCAAAACTCCAAAACTCTAAAACTCCAAAACTCCAAAACTCCAAAACTGCAAAACTCCAAAATTCCAAAACTCTAAAACTCCAAAACTGCAAAACTCCAAAACTCCGAAACTCCAAAACTCCAAAACTCCGAAACTCCAAAACTCCAAAACTCCGAAACTCCGAAACTCCAAAACTCCAAAACTCCGAAACTCCAAAACTCCAAAACTCCAAAACTGCAAAACTCCAAAACTGCAAAACTCTGAAACTCCAAAACTCCAAAACTCCAAAACTCCGAAACTCCGAAACTCCGAAACTCCAAAACTCCGAAACTCCGAAACTCCAAAACTCCAAAACTCCAAAACTCCAAAACTCCGAAACTCCAAAACTCCGAAACTCCAAAACTCCAAAACTCCAAAACTCCAAAACTCCAAAACTCCAAAACTCCGAAACTCCAAAACTCCAAAACTCCGAAACTCCGAAACTCTGAAACTCCGAAACTCCAAAACTCCGAAACTCCAAAACTCCGAAACTCCAAAACTCCAAAACTCCAAAACTCCAAAACTCCGAAACTCCAAAACTCCAAAACTCCAAAACTCCAAAACTGCAAAACTCCAAAACTCCAAAACTCCGAAACTCCAAAACTCCAAAACTCCGAAACTCCGAAACTCCGAAACTCCAAAACTCCGAAACTCCGAAACTCCGAAACTCCAAAACTCCGAAACTCCAAAACTCCGAAACTCCGAAACTCCGAAACTCCGAAACTCCAAAACTCCAAAACTCCAAAACTCCGAAACTCCAAAACTCCAAAACTCCAAAACTCCAAAACTCCGAAACTCGGAAACTCCGAAACTCCGAAACTCCAAAACTCCAAAACTCCAAAACTCCGAAACTCCAAAACTCCAAAACTCCGAAACTCCGAAACTCCAAAACTCCAAAACTCCGAAACTCCAAAACTCCAAAACTCCAAAACTCCAAAACTCTAAAACTCCAAAACTCCAAAACTCCAAAACTGCAAAACTCCAAAATTCCAAAACTCTAAAACTCCAAAACTGCAAAACTCCAAAACTCCGAAACTCCAAAACTCCAAAACTCCGAAACTCCAAAACTCCAAAACTCCGAAACTCCGAAACTCCAAAACTCCAAAACTCCGAAACTCCAAAACTCCAAAACTCCAAAACTGCAAAACTCCAAAACTGCAAAACTCCGAAACTCCAAAACTCCAAAACTCCAAAACTCCGAAACTCCGAAACTCCGAAACTCCAAAACTCCGAAACTCCGAAACTCCAAAACTCCAAAACTCCAAAACTCCAAAACTCCGAAACTCCAAAACTCCGAAACTCCAAAACTCCAAAACTCCAAAACTCCAAAACTCCAAAACTCCAAAACTCCGAAACTCCAAAACTCCAAAACTCCAAAACTCCGAAACTCCAAAACTCCGAAACTCCAAAACTCCAAAACTCCAAAACTGCAAAACTCCAAAACTGCAAAACTCCGAAACTCCAAAACTCCAAAACTCCAAAACTCCAAAACTCCGAAACTCCGAAACTCCAAAACTCCAAAACTCCGAAACTCCAAAACTCCAAAACTCCGAAACTCCAAAACTCCAAAACTCCCAAACTCCGAAACTCCAAAACTCCAAAACTCCAAAACTCCAAAACTCCGAAACTCCAAAACTCCAAAACTCCAAAACTCCAAAACTCCGAAACTCCGAAACTCCAAAACTCCGAAACTCCGAAACTCCGAAACTCCAAAACTCCGAAACTCCAAAACTCCAAAACTCCGAAACTCCAAAACTCCGAAACTCCAAAACTCCAAAACTCCGAAACTCCAAAACTCCGAATCTCCAAAACTCCAAAACTCCGAAACTCCGAAACTCCGAATCTCCGAAACTCCAAAACTCCGAAACTCCAAAACTCCGAAACTCCGAAACTCCAAAACTCCAAAACTCCAAAACTCCGAAACTCCAAAACTCCAAAACTCCCAAACTCCGAAACTCCAAAACTCCAAAACTCCAAAACTCCGAAACTCCAAAACTCCAAAACTCCAAAACTCCAAAACTCCAAAACTCCGAAACTCCGAAACTCCAAAACTCCGAAACTCCGAAACTCCAAAACTCCGAAACTCCAAAACTCCAAAACTCCGAAACTCCAAAACTCCGAAACTCCAAAACTCCGAAACTCCAAAACTCCGAATCTCCAAAACTCCAAAACTCCAAAACTCCAAAACTCCGAAACTCCAAAACTCCAAAACTCCAAAACTCCAAAACTCCGAAACTCCGAAACTCCGAAACTCCAAAACTCCAAAACTCCAAAACTCCGGAACTCCGAAACTCCGAAACTCCAAAACTCCAAAACTCCGAAACTCCGAAACTCCAAAACTCCAAAACTCCGAAACTCCAAAACTCCGAAACTCCGAAACTCCAAAACTCCAAAACTCCAAAACTCCAAAACTCCAAAACTCCGAAACTCCAAAACTCCAAAACTCCAAAACTCCAAAACTCCAAAACTCCGAAACTCGGAAACTCGGAAACTCCGAAACTCCGAAACTCCAAAACTCCAAAACTCCAAAACTCCGAAACTCCAAAACTCCAAAACTCCGAAACTCCGAAACTCCAAAACTCCAAAACTCCGAAACTCCAAAACTCCAAAACTCCAAAACTCCAAAACTCTAAAACTCCAAAACTCCAAAACTCCAAAACTGCAAAACTCCAAAATTCCAAAACTCTAAAACTCCAAAACTGCAAAACTCCAAAACTCCGAAACTCCAAAACTCCAAAACTCCGAAACTCCAAAACTCCAAAACTCCGAAACTCCGAAACTCCAAAACTCCAAAACTCCGAAACTCCAAAACTCCAAAACTCCAAAACTGCAAAACTCCAAAACTGCAAAACTCCGAAACTCCAAAACTCCAAAACTCCAAAACTCCGAAACTCCGAAACTCCGAAACTCCAAAACTCCGAAACTCCGAAACTCCAAAACTCCAAAACTCCAAAACTCCAAAACTCCGAAACTCCAAAACTCCGAAACTCCAAAACTCCAAAACTCCGAAACTCCGAAACTCCAAAACTCCGAAACTCCGAAACTCCGAAACTCCAAAACTCCGAAACTCCAAAACTCCAAAACTCCGAAACTCCAAAACTCCGAAACTCCAAAACTCCAAAACTCCGAAACTCCAAAACTCCGAATCTCCAAAACTCCAAAACTCCGAAACTCCGAAACTCCGAATCTCCGAAACTCCAAAACTCCGAAACTCCAAAACTCCGAAACTCCGAAACTCCAAAACTCCAAAACTCCAAAACTCCGAAACTCCAAAACTCCAAAACTCCCAAACTCCGAAACTCCAAAACTCCAAAACTCCAAAACTCCGAAACTCCAAAACTCCAAAACTCCAAAACTCCAAAACTCCAAAACTCCGAAACTCCGAAACTCCAAAACTCCGAAACTCCGAAACTCCAAAACTCCGAAACTCCAAAACTCCAAAACTCCGAAACTCCAAAACTCCGAAACTCCAAAACTCCAAAACTCCGAAACTCCAAAACTCCGAATCTCCAAAACTCCAAAACTCCAAAACTCCAAAACTCCGAAACTCCAAAACTCCAAAACTCCAAAACTCCAAAACTCCAAAACTCCGAAACTCCGAAACTCCGAAACTCCAAAACTCCAAAACTCCAAAACTCCGGAACTCCGAAACTCCGAAACTCCAAAACTCCAAAACTCCGAAACTCCGAAACTCCAAAACTCCAAAACTCCGAAACTCCAAAACTCCGAAACTCCGAAACTCCAAAACTCCAAAACTCCAAAACTCCAAAACTCCAAAACTCCGAAACTCCAAAACTCCAAAACTCCAAAACTCCAAAACTCCAAAACTCCGAAACTCGGAAACTCGGAAACTCCGAAACTCCGAAACTCCAAAACTCCAAAACTCCAAAACTCCGAAACTCCAAAACTCCAAAACTCCGAAACTCCGAAACTCCAAAACTCCAAAACTCCGAAACTCCAAAACTCCAAAACTCCAAAACTCCAAAACTCTAAAACTCCAAAACTCCAAAACTCCAAAACTGCAAAACTCCAAAATTCCAAAACTCTAAAACTCCAAAACTGCAAAACTCCAAAACTCCGAAACTCCAAAACTCCAAAACTCCGAAACTCCAAAACTCCAAAACTCCGAAACTCCGAAACTCCAAAACTCCAAAACTCCGAAACTCCAAAACTCCAAAACTCCAAAACTGCAAAACTCCAAAACTGCAAAACTCCGAAACTCCAAAACTCCAAAACTCCAAAACTCCGAAACTCCGAAACTCCGAAACTCCAAAACTCCGAAACTCCGAAACTCCAAAACTCCAAAACTCCAAAACTCCAAAACTCCGAAACTCCAAAACTCCGAAACTCCAAAACTCCAAAACTCCAAAACTCCAAAACTCCAAAACTCCAAAACTCCAAAACTCCGAAACTCCAAAACTCCAAAACTCCGAAACTCCGAAACTCTGAAACTCCGAAACTCCAAAACTCCGAAACTCCAAAACTCCGAAACTCCAAAACTCCAAAACTCCAAAACTCCAAAACTCCGAAACTCCAAAACTCCAAAACTCCAAAACTCCAAAACTGCAAAACTCCAAAACTCCAAAACTCCGAAACTCCAAAACTCCAAAACTCCGAAACTCCGAAACTCCGAAACTCCAAAACTCCGAAACTCCGAAACTCCGAAACTCCAAAACTCCGAAACTCCAAAACTCCGAAACTCCGAAACTCCGAAACTCCGAAACTCCAAAACTCCAAAACTCCAAAACTCCGAAACTCCAAAACTCCGAAACTCCAAAACTCCAAAACTCCAAAACTCCAAAACTCCGAAACTCCAAAACTCCGAAACTCCAAAACTCCAAAACTCCAAAACTCCGAAACTCCAAAACTCCAAAACTCGGAAACTCCGAAACTCCAAAACTCCGAAACTCCAAAACTCCAAAACTCCAAAACTCCAAAACTCCGAAACTCCGAAACTCCAAAACTCCAAAACTCCAAAACTCCGAAACTCCGAAACTCTAAAACTCCGAAACTCCAAAACTCCGAAACTCCAAAACTCCAAAACTCCAAAACTCCAAAACTCCAAAACTCCAAAACTCCGAAACTCCGAAACTCCAAAACTCCAAAACTCCAAAACTCCGAAACTCCAAAACTCCAAAACTCCAAAACTCCAAAACTCCGGAACTCCGAAACTCCGAAACTCCAAAACTCCAAAACTCCGAAACTCCGAAACTCCAAAACTCCAAAACTCCGAAACTCCAAAACTCCGAAACTCCGAAACTCCAAAACTCCAAAACTCCAAAACTCCAAAACTCCGAAACTCCAAAACTCCAAAACTCCAAAACTCCAAAACTCCAAAACTCCGAAACTCGGAAACTCGGAAACTCCGAAACTCCGAAACTCCAAAACTCCAAAACTCCAAAACTCCGAAACTCCAAAACTCCAAAACTCCGAAACTCCGAAACTCCAAAACTCCAAAACTCCGAAACTCCAAAACTCCAAAACTCCAAAACTCCAAAACTCTAAAACTCCAAATCTCCAAAACTCCAAAACTGCAAAACTCCAAAATTCCAAAACTCTAAAACTCCAAAACTGCAAAACTCCAAAACTCCGAAACTCCAAAACTCCAAAACTCCGAAACTCCAAAACTCCAAAACTCCGAAACTCCGAAACTCCAAAACTCCAAAACTCCGAAACTCCAAAACTCCAAAACTCCAAAACTGCAAAACTCCAAAACTGCAAAACTCCGAAACTCCAAAACTCCAAAACTCCAAAACTCCGAAACTCCGAAACTCCGAAACTCCAAAACTCCGAAACTCCGAAACTCCAAAACTCCAAAACTCCAAAACTCCAAAACTCCGAAACTCCAAAACTCCGAAACTCCAAAACTCCAAAACTCCAAAACTCCAAAACTCCAAAACTCCGAAACTCCAAAACTCCAAAACTCCGAAACTCCGAAACTCTGAAACTCCGAAACTCCAAAACTCCGAAACTCCAAAACTCCGAAACTCCAAAACTCCAAAACTCCAAAACTCCAAAACTCCGAAACTCCAAAACTCCAAAACTCCAAAACTCCAAAACTGCAAAACTCCAAAACTCCAAAACTCCGAAACTCCAAAACTCCAAAACTCTGAAACTCCGAAACTCCGAAACTCCAAAACTCCGAAACTCCGAAACTCCGAAACTCCAAAACTCCGAAACTCCAAAACTCCGAAACTCCGAAACTCCGAAACTCCGAAACTCCAAAACTCCAAAACTCCAAAACTCCGAAACTCCAAAACTCCGAAACTCCAAAACTCCAAAACTCCAAAACTCCAAAACTCCGAAACTCCGAAACTCCAAAACTCCAAAACTCCAAAACTGCAAAACTCCAAAACTGCAAAACTCCGAAACTCCAAAACTCCAAAACTCCAAAACTCCGAAACTCCGAAACTCCGAAACTCCAAAACTCCGAAACTCCGAAACTCCAAAACTCCAAAACTCCAAAACTCCAAAACTCCGAAACTCCAAAACTCCGAAACTCCAAAACTCCAAAACTCCAAAACTCCAAAACTCCAAAACTCCGAAACTCCAAAACTCCAAAACTCCAAAACTCCGAAACTCCAAAACTCCGAAACTCCAAAACTCCAAAACTCCAAAACTCCAAAACTCCGAAACTCCAAAACTCCAAAACTCCGAAACTCCGAAACTCCAAAACTCCAAAACTCCGAAACTCCAAAACTCCAAAACTCCAAAACTCCAAAACTCTAAAACTCCAAAACTCCAAAACTCCAAAACTGCAAAACTCCAAAATTCCAAAACTCCAAAACTCCGAAACTCCGAAACTCCAAAACTCCAAAACTCCGAAACTCCAAAACTCCAAAACTCCAAAACTGCAAAACTCCAAAACTGCAAAACTCTGAAACTCCAAAACTCCAAAACTCCAAAACTCCGAAACTCCGAAACTCCGAAACTCCAAAACTCCGAAACTCCGAAACTCCAAAACTCCAAAACTCCAAAACTCCAAAACTCCGAAACTCCAAAACTCCGAAACTCCAAAACTCCAAAACTCCAAAACTCCAAAACTCCAAAACTCCGAAACTCCAAAACTCCAAAACTCCGAAACTCCGAAACTCCGAAACTCCGAAACTCTGAAACTCCGAAACTCCAAAACTCCGAAACTCCAAAACTCCGAAACTCCAAAACTCCAAAACTCCAAAACTCCAAAACTCCGAAACTCCAAAACTCCAAAACTCCAAAACTCCAAAACTGCAAAACTCCAAAACTCCAAAACTCCGAAACTCCAAAACTCCAAAACTCCGAAACTCCGAAACTCCGAAACCCCAAAACTCCGAAACTCCGAAACTCCGAAACTCCAAAACTCCGAAACTCCAAAACTCCGAAACTCCGAAACTCCGAAACTCCGAAACTCCAAAACTCCAAAACTCCAAAACTCCAAAACTCCGAAACTCCAAAACTCCAAAACTCCAAAACTCCAAAACTCCGAAACTCGGAAACTCCGAAACTCCGAAACTCCAAAACTCCAAAACTCCAAAACTCCGAAACTCCAAAACTCCAAAACTCCGAAACTCCGAAACTCCAAAACTCCAAAACTCCGAAACTCCAAAACTCCAAAACTCCAAAACTCCAAAACTCTAAAACTCCAAAACTCCAAAACTCCAAAACTGCAAAACTCCAAAATTCCAAAACTCTAAAACTCCAAAACTGCAAAACTCCAAAACTCCGAAACTCCAAAACTCCAAAACTCCGAAACTCCAAAACTCCAAAACTCCGAAACTCCGAAACTCCAAAACTCCAAAACTCCGAAACTCCAAAACTCCAAAACTCCAAAACTGCAAAACTCCAAAACTGCAAAACTCCGAAACTCCAAAACTCCAAAACTCCAAAACTCCGAAACTCCGAAACTCCGAAACTCCAAAACTCCGAAACTCCGAAACTCCAAAACTCCAAAACTCCAAAACTCCAAAACTCCGAAACTCCAAAACTCCAAAACTCCAAAACTCCGAAACTCCAAAACTCCGAAACTCCAAAACTCCAAAACTCCAAAACTGCAAAACTCCAAAACTGCAAAACTCCGAAACTCCAAAACTCCAAAACTCCAAAACTCCAAAACTCCGAAACTCCGAAACTCCAAAACTCCAAAACTCCGAAACTCCAAAACTCCAAAACTCCGAAACTCCAAAACTCCAAAACTCCCAAACTCCGAAACTCCAAAACTCCAAAACTCCAAAACTCCAAAACTCCGAAACTCCAAAACTCCAAAACTCCAAAACTCCAAAACTCCAAAACTCCGAAACTCCGAAACTCCAAAACTCCGAAACTCCGAAACTCCGAAACTCCAAAACTCCGAAACTCCAAAACTCCAAAACTCCGAAACTCCAAAACTCCGAAACTCCAAAACTCCAAAACTCCGAAACTCCAAAACTCCGAATCTCCAAAACTCCAAAACTCCGAAACTCCGAAACTCCGAAACTCCGAAACTCCAAAACTCCGAAACTCCAAAACTCCGAAACTCCGAAACTCCAAAACTCCAAAACTCCAAAACTCCGAAACTCCAAAACTCCAAAACTCCCAAACTCCGAAACTCCAAAACTCCAAAACTCCAAAACTCCGAAACTCCAAAACTCCAAAACTCCAAAACTCCAAAACTCCAAAACTCCAAAACTCCGAAACTCCGAAACTCCAAAACTCCGAAACTCCGAAACTCCGAAACTCCAAAACTCCGAAACTCCAAAACTCCAAAACTCTGAAACTCCAAAACTCCGAAACTCCAAAACTCCAAAACTCCGAAACTCCAAAACTCCGAATCTCCAAAACTCCAAAACTCCAAAACTCCAAAACTCCGAAACTCCAAAACTCCAAAACTCCAAAACTCCAAAACTCCAAAACTCCGAAACTCCGAAACTCCGAAACTCCAAAACTCCAAAACTCCAAAACTCCGGAACTCCGAAACTCCGAAACTCCAAAACTCCAAAACTCCGAAACTCCGAAACTCCAAAACTCCAAAACTCCGAAACTCCAAAACTCCGAAACTCCGAAACTCCAAAACTCCAAAACTCCAAAACTCCAAAACTCCAAAACTCCGAAACTCCAAAACTCCAAAACTCCAAAACTCCAAAACTCCAAAACTCCGAAACTCGGAAACTCGGAAACTCCGAAACTCCGAAACTCCAAAACTCCAAAACTCCAAAACTCCGAAACTCCAAAACTCCAAAACTCCGAAACTCCGAAACTCCAAAACTCCAAAACTCCGAAACTCCAAAACTCCAAAACTCCAAAACTCCAAAACTCTAAAACTCCAAAACTCCAAAACTCCAAAACTGCAAAACTCCAAAATTCCAAAACTCTAAAACTCCAAAACTGCAAAACTCCAAAACTCCGAAACTCCAAAACTCCAAAACTCCGAAACTCCAAAACTCCAAAACTCCGAAACTCCGAAACTCCAAAACTCCAAAACTCCGGAACTCCAAAACTCCAAAACTCCAAAACTGCAAAACTCCAAAACTGCAAAACTCCGAAACTCCAAAACTCCAAAACTCCAAAACTCCGAAACTCCGAAACTCCGAAACTCCAAAACTCCGAAACTCCGAAACTCCAAAACTCCAAAACTCCAAAACTCCAAAACTCCGAAACTCCAAAACTCCGAAACTCCAAAACTCCAAAACTCCAAAACTCCAAAACTCCAAAACTCCAAAACTCCGAAACTCCAAAACTCCAAAACTCCGAAACTCCGAAACTCTGAAACTCCGAAACTCCAAAACTCCGAAACTCCAAAACTCCGAAACTCCAAAACTCCAAAACTCCAAAACTCCAAAACTCCGAAACTCCAAAACTCCAAAACTCCAAAACTCCAAAACTGCAAAACTCCAAAACTCCAAAACTCCGAAACTCCAAAACTCCAAAACTCCGAAACTCCGAAACTCCGAAACTCCAAAACTCCGAAACTCCGAAACTCCGAAACTCCAAAACTCCGAAACTCCAAAACTCCGAAACTCCGAAACTCCGAAACTCCGAAACTCCAAAACTCCAAAACTCCAAAACTCCGAAACTCCAAAACTCCGAAACTCCAAAACTCCAAAACTCCAAAACTCCAAAACTCCGAAACTCCAAAACTCCGAAACTCCAAAACTCCAAAACTCCAAAACTCCGAAACTCCAAAACTCCAAAACTCGGAAACTCCGAAACTCCAAAACTCCGAAACTCCAAAACTCCAAAACTCCAAAACTCCAAAACTCCGAAACTCCGAAACTCCAAAACTCCAAAACTCCAAAACTCCGAAACTCCGAAACTCTAAAACTCCGAAACTCCAAAACTCCGAAACTCCAAAACTCCAAAACTCCAAAACTCCAAAACTCCAAAACTCCAAAACTCCAAAACTCCAAAACTCCGAAACTCCGAAACTCCAAAACTCCAAAACTCCAAAACTCCGAAACTCCAAAACTCCAAAACTCCAAAACTCCAAAACTCCGGAACTCCGAAACTCCGAAACTCCAAAACTCCAAAACTCCGAAACTCCGAAACTCCAAAACTCCAAAACTCCGAAACTCCAAAACTCCGAAACTCCGAAACTCCGAAACTCCAAAACTCCAAAACTCCAAAACTCCAAAACTCCGAAACTCCAAAACTCCAAAACTCCAAAACTCCAAAACTCCGAAACTCGGAAACTCGGAAACTCCGAAACTCCGAAACTCCAAAACTCCAAAACTCCAAAACTCCGAAACTCCAAAACTCCAAAACTCCGAAACTCCGAAACTCCAAAACTCCAAAACTCCGAAACTCCAAAACTCCAAAACTCCAAAACTCCAAAACTCTAAAACTCCAAAACTCCAAAACTCCAAAACTGCAAAACTCCAAAATTCCAAAACTCTAAAACTCCAAAACTGCAAAACTCCAAAACTCCGAAACTCCAAAACTCCAAAACTCCGAAACTCCAAAACTCCAAAACTCCGAAACTCCGAAACTCCAAAACTCCAAAACTCCAAAACTCCAAAACTCCAAAACTCCGAAACTCGGAAACTCCGAAACTCCGAAACTCCAAAACTCCAAAACTCCAAAACTCCGAAACTCCAAAACTCCAAAACTCCGAAACTCCGAAACTCCAAAACTCCGAAACTCCAAAACTCCAAAACTCCAAAACTCCAAAACTCTAAAACTCCAAAACTCCAAAACTCCAAAACTGCAAAACTCCAAAATTCCAAAACTCTAAAACTCCAAAACTGCAAAACTCCAAAACTCCGAAACTCCAAAACTCCAAAACTCCGAAACTCCAAAACTCCAAAACTCCGAAACTCCGAAACTCCAAAACTCCAAAACTCCGAAACTCCAAAACTCCAAAACTCCAAAACTGCAAAACTCCAAAACTCCGAAACTCCAAAACTCCAAAACTCCGAAACTCCGAAACTCCAAAACTCCAAAACTCCGGAACTCCAAAACTCCAAAACTCCAAAACTGCAAAACTCCAAAACTGCAAAACTCCGAAACTCCAAAACTCCAAAACTCCAAAACTCCGAAACTCCGAAACTCCGAAACTCCAAAACTCCGAAACTCCGAAACTCCAAAACTCCAAAACTCCAAAACTCCAAAACTCCGAAACTCCAAAACTCCGAAACTCCAAAACTCCAAAACTCCAAAACTCCAAAACTCCAAAACTCCAAAACTCCGAAACTCCAAAACTCCAAAACTCCGAAACTCCGAAACTCTGAAACTCCGAAACTCCAAAACTCCGAAACTCCAAAACTCCGAAACTCCAAAACTCCAAAACTCCAAAACTCCAAAACTCCGAAACTCCAAAACTCCAAAACTCCAAAACTCCAAAACTGCAAAACTCCAAAACTCCAAAACTCCGAAACTCCAAAACTCCAAAACTCCGAAACTCCGAAACTCCGAAACTCCAAAACTCCGAAACTCCGAAACTCCGAAACTCCAAAACTCCGAAACTCCAAAACTCCGAAACTCCGAAACTCCGAAACTCCGAAACTCCAAAACTCCAAAACTCCAAAACTCCGAAACTCCAAAACTCCGAAACTCCAAAACTCCAAAACTCCAAAACTCCAAAACTCCGAAACTCCAAAACTCCGAAACTCCAAAACTCCAAAACTCCAAAACTCCGAAACTCCAAAACTCCAAAACTCGGAAACTCCGAAACTCCAAAACTCCGAAACTCCAAAACTCCAAAACTCCAAAACTCCAAAACTCCGAAACTCCGAAACTCCAAAACTCCAAAACTCCAAAACTCCAAAACTCCAAAACTCCAAAACTCCAAAACTCCGAAACTCCAAAACTCCAAAACTCCGAAACTCCGAAACTCTGAAACTCCGAAACTCCAAAACTCCGAAACTCCAAAACTCCGAAACTCCAAAACTCCAAAACTCCAAAACTCCAAAACTCCGAAACTCCAAAACTCCAAAACTCCAAAACTCCAAAACTCCGGAACTCCGAAACTCCGAAACTCCAAAACTCCAAAACTCCGAAACTCCGAAACTCCAAAACTCCAAAACTCCGAAACTCCAAAACTCCGAAACTCCGAAACTCCGAAACTCCAAAACTCCGAAACTCCAAAACTCCGAAACTCCGAAACTCCAAAACTCCAAAACTCCGAAACTCCAAAACTCCAAAACTCCAAAACTCCAAAACTCCAAAACTCCGAAACTCGGAAACTCGGAAACTCCGAAACTCCAAAACTCCAAAACTCCAAAACTCCGAAACTCCAAAACTCCAAAACTCCGAAACTCCGAAACTCCAAAACTCCAAAACTCCGAAACTCCAAAACTCCAAAACTCCAAAACTCCAAAACTCTAAAACTCCAAAACTCCAAAACTCCAAAACTGCAAAACTCCAAAATTCCAAAACTCTAAAACTCCGAAACTCCAAAACTCCAAAACTCCAAAACTCCGAAACTCCGAAACTCCAAAACTCCAAAACTCCAAAACTCCAAAACTCCAAAACTCCGAAACTCGGAAACTCGGAAACTCCGAAACTCCGAAACTCCAAAACTCCAAAACTCCAAAACTCCGAAACTCCAAAACTCCAAAACTCCGAAACTCCGAAACTCCAAAACTCCAAAACTCCGAAACTCCGAAACTCTGAAACTCCGAAACTCCAAAACTCCGAAACTCCAAAACTCCGAAACTCCAAAACTCCAAAACTCCAAAACTCCAAAACTACGAAACTCCAAAACTCCAAAACTCCAAAACTCCAAAACTGCAAAACTCCAAAACTCCAAAACTCCGAAACTCCAAAACTCCAAAACTCCGAAACTCCGAAACTCCGAAACTCCAAAACTCCGAAACTCCGAAACTCCGAAACTCCAAAACTCCGAAACTCCAAAACTCCGAAACTCCGAAACTCAGAAACTCCGAAACTCCAAAACTCCAAAACTCCAAAACTCCGAAACTCCAAAACTCCGAAACTCCAAAACTCCAAAACTCCAAAACTCCAAAACTCCGAAACTCCAAAACTCCGAAACTCCAAAACTCCAAAACTCCAAAACTCCGAAACTCCAAAACTCCAAAACTCGGAAACTCCGAAACTCCAAAACTCCGAAACTCCAAAACTCCAAAACTCCAAAACTCCAAAACTCCAAAACTCCGAAACTCCGAAACTCCAAAACTCCAAAACTCCAAAACTCCGAAACTCCGAAACTCTAAAACTCCGAAACTCCAAAACTCCGAAACTCCAAAACTCCAAAACTCCAAAACTCCAAAACTCCAAAACTCCAAAACTCCAAAACTCCGAAACTCCGAAACTCCAAAACTCCAAAACTCCGAAACTCCAAAACTCCAAAACTCCAAAACTCCGAAACTCCGAAACTCCAAAACTCCAAAACTCCGAAACTCCAAAACTCCAAAACTCCAAAACTGCAAAACTCCAAAACTGCAAAACTCCGAAACTCCAAAACTCCAAAACTCCAAAACTCCAAAACTCCGAAACTCCGAAACTCCAAAACTCCAAAACTCCGAAACTCCAAAACTCCAAAACTCCGAAACTCCAAAACTCCGAAACTCCGAAACTCCGAAACTCCAAAACTCCGAAACTCCAAAACTCCAAAACTCCGAAACTCCAAAACTCCGAAACTCCAAAACTCCAAAACTCCGAAACTCCAAAACTCCGAATCTCCAAAACTCCAAAACTCCGAAACTCCGAAACTCCGAAACTCCAAAACTCCGAAACTCCAAAACTCCGAAACTCCGAAACTCCAAAACTCCAAAACTCCAAAACTCCGAAACTCCAAAACTCCAAAACTCCAAAACTCCGAAACTCCAAAACTCCAAAACTCCAAAACTCCAAAACTGCAAAACTCCAAAACTGCAAAACTCCGAAACTCCAAAACTCCAAAACTCCAAAACTCCAAAACTCCGAAACTCCGAAACTCCAAAACTCCAAAACTCCGAAACTCCAAAACTCCAAAACTCCGAAACTCCAAAACTCCGAAACTCCGAAACTCCGAAACTCCAAAACTCCGAAACTCCAAAACTCCAAAACTCCGAAACTCCAAAACTCCGAAACTCCGAAACTCCAAAACTCCAAAACTCCGAAACTCCAAAACTCCGAATCTCGAAAACTCCAAAACTCCGAAACTCCGAAACTCCGAAACTCCAAAACTCCGAAACTCCAAAACTCCGAAACTCCGAAACTCCAAAACTCCAAAACTCCAAAACTCCGAAACTCCAAAACTCCAAAACTCCCAAACTCCGAAACTCCAAAACTCCAAAACTCCAAAACTCCAAAACTCCGAAACTCCAAAACTCCAAAACTCCAAAACTCCGAAACTCCGAAACTCTAAAACTCCGAAACTCCAAAACTCCGAAACTCCAAAACTCCAAAACTCCAAAACTCCAAAACTCCAAAACTCCAAAACTCCAAAACTCCGAAACTCCGAAACTCCAAAACTCCAAAACTCCGAAACTCCAAAACTCCAAAACTCTAAAACTCCGAAACTCCAAAACTCCAAAACTCCAAAACTGCAAAACTCCAAAACTGCAAAACTCCGAAACTCCAAAACTCCAAAACTCCAAAACTCCGAAACTCCGAAACTCCGCAACTCCAAAACTCCGAAACTCCAAAACTCCGAAACTCCGAAACTCCAAAACTCCAAAACTCCGAAACTCCAAAACTCCAAAACTCCAAAACTCCGAAACTCCAAAACTCCAAAACTCCAAAACTCCAAAACTCCAAAACTCCGAAACTCCGAAACTCCGAAACTCCAAAACTCCGAAACTCCGAAACTCCGAAACTCCAAAACTCCGAAACTCCAAAACTCCAAAACTCCGAAACTCCAAAACTCCGAAACTCCAAAACTCCAAAACTCCGAAACTCCAAAACTCCAAAACTCCGAATCTCCAAAACTCCAAAACTCCAAAACTCCGAAACTCCAAAACTCCAAAACTCCAAAACTCCGAAACTCCGAAACTCCAAAACTCCAAAACTCCAAAACTCCGGAACTCCGAAACTCCAAAACTCCGAAACTCCAAAACTCCAAAACTCCGAAACTCCGAAACTCCAAAACTCCAAAACTCCGAAACTCCAAAACTCCGAAACTCCGAAACTCCAAAACTCCAAAACTCCGAAACTCCAAAACTCCAAAACTCCAAAACTCCAAAACTCCAAAACTCCGAAACTCGGAAACTCGGAAACTCCGAAACTCCAAAACTCCAAAACTCCAAAACTCCGAAACTCCAAAACTCCAAAACTCCGAAACTCCGAAACTCCAAAACTCCAAAACTCCGAAACTCCAAAACTCCAAAACTCCAAAACTCCAAAACTCTAAAACTCCAAAACTCCAAAACTCCAAAACTGCAAAACTCCAAAATTCCAAAACTCTAAAACTCCGAAACTCCAAAACTCCAAAACTCCAAAACTCCGAAACTCCGAAACTCCGAAACTCCAAAACTCCGAAACTCCGAAACTCCAAAACTCCAAAACTCCAAAACTCCAAAACTCCGAAACTCCAAAACTCCGAAACTCCAAAACTCCAAAACTCCAAAACTCCAAAACTCCAAAACTCCAAAACTCCGAAACTCCAAAACTCCAAAACTCCGAAACTCCGAAACTCTGAAACTCCGAAACTCCAAAACTCCGAAACTCCAAAACTCCGAAACTCCAAAACTCCAAAACTCCAAAACTCCAAAACTACGAAACTCCAAAACTCCAAAACTCCAAAACTGCAAAACTCCAAAACTCCAAAACTCCGAAACTCCAAAACTCCAAAACTCCGAAACTCCGAAACTCCGAAACTCCAAAACTCCGAAACTCCGAAACTCCGAAACTCCAAAACTCCGAAACTCCAAAACTCCGAAACTCCGAAACTCAGAAACTCCGAAACTCCAAAACTCCAAAACTCCAAAACTCCGAAACTCCAAAACTCCGAAACTCCAAAACTCCAAAACTCCAAAACTCCAAAACTCCGAAACTCCAAAACTCCGAAACTCCAAAACTCCAAAACTCCAAAACTCCGAAACTCCAAAACTCCAAAACTCGGAAACTCCGAAACTCCAAAACTCCGAAACTCCAAAACTCCAAAACTCCAAAACTCCAAAACTCCAAAACTCCGAAACTCCGAAACTCCAAAACTCCAAAACTCCAAAACTCCGAAACTCCGAAACTCTAAAACTCCGAAACTCCAAAACTCCGAAACTCCAAAACTCCAAAACTCCAAAACTCCAAAACTCCAAAACTCCAAAACTCCGAAACTCCGAAACTCCAAAACTCCAAAACTCCGAAACTCCAAAACTCCAAAACTCCAAAACTGCGAAACTCCGAAACTCCAAAACTCCAAAACTCCGAAACTCCAAAACTCCAAAACTCCAAAACTGCAAAACTCCAAAACTGCAAAACTCCGAAACTCCAAAACTCCAAAACTCCAAAACTCCAAAACTCCGAAACTCCGAAACTCCAAAACTCCAAAACTCCGAAACTCCAAAACTCCAAAACTCCGAAACTCCAAAACTCCGAAACTCCGAAACTCCGAAACTCCAAAACTCCGAAACTCCAAAACTCCAAAACTCCGAAACTCCAAAACTCCGAAACTCCAAAACTCCAAAACTCCGAAACTCCAAAACTCCGAATCTCCAAAACTCCAAAACTCCGAAACTCCGAAACTCCGAAACTCCAAAACTCCGAAACTCCAAAACTCCGAAACTCCGAAACTCCAAAACTCCAAAACTCCAAAACTCCGAAACTCCGAAACTCCAAAACTCCAAAACTCCCAAACTCCGAAACTCCAAAACTCCAAAACTCCAAAACTCCAAAACTCCGAAACTCCAAAACTCCAAAACTCCAAAACTCCAAAACTCCAAAACACCAAAACTCCGAAACTCCGAAACTCCAAAACTCCGAAACTCCGAAACTCCGAAACTCCAAAACTCCGAAACTCCAAAACTCCAAAACTCCGAAACTCCAAAACTCCGAAACTCCAAAACTCCAAAACTCCGAAACTCCAAAACTCCGAATCTCCAAAACTCCAAAACTCCAAAACTCCGAAACTCCAAAACTCCAAAACTCCAAAACTCCAAAACTCCAAAACTCCGAAACTCCAAAACTCCGAAACTCCAAAACTCCAAAACTCCAAAACTCCAAAACTCCAAAACTCCAAAACTCCGAAACTCCAAAACTCCAAAACTCCGAAACTCCGAAACTCTGAAACTCCGAAACTCCAAAACTCCGAAACTCCAAAACTCCGAAACTCCAAAACTCCAAAACTCCAAAACTCCAAAACTCCGAAACTCCAAAACTCCAAAACTCCGAAACTCCAAAACTCCAAAACTCTAAAACTCCGAAACTCCAAAACTCCAAAACTCCAAAACTGCAAAACTCCAAAACTGCAAAACTCCGAAACTCCAAAACTCCAAAACTCCAAAACTCCGAAACTCCGAAACTCCGCAACTCCAAAACTCCGAAACTCCAAAACTCCGAAACTCCGAAACTCCAAAACTCCAAAACTCCGAAACTCCAAAACTCCAAAACTCCAAAACTCCGAAACTCCAAAACTCCAAAACTCCAAAACTCCAAAACTCCAAAACTCCGAAACTCCGAAACTCCGAAACTCCAAAACTCCGAAACTCCGAAACTCCGAAACTCCAAAACTCCGAAACTCCAAAACTCCAAAACTCCGAAACTCCAAAACTCCGAAACTCCAAAACTCCAAAACTCCGAAACTCCAAAACTCCAAAACTCCGAATCTCCAAAACTCCAAAACTCCAAAACTCCGAAACTCCAAAACTCCAAAACTCCAAAACTCCAAAACTCCGAAACTCCGAAACTCCAAAACTCCAAAACTCCAAAACTCCGGAACTCCGAAACTCCAAAACTCCGAAACTCCAAAACTCCAAAACTCCGAAACTCCGAAACTCCAAAACTCCAAAACTCCGAAACTCCAAAACTCCGAAACTCCGAAACTCCAAAACTCCAAAACTCCGAAACTCCAAAACTCCAAAACTCCAAAACTCCAAAACTCCAAAACTCCGAAACTCGGAAACTCGGAAACTCCGAAACTCCAAAACTCCAAAACTCCAAAACTCCGAAACTCCAAAACTCCAAAACTCCGAAACTCCGAAACTCCAAAACTCCAAAACTCCGAAACTCCAAAACTCCAAAACTCCAAAACTCCAAAACTCTAAAACTCCAAAACTCCAAAACTCCAAAACTGCAAAACTCCAAAATTCCAAAACTCTAAAACTCCGAAACTCCAAAACTCCAAAACTCCAAAACTCCGAAACTCCGAAACTCCGAAACTCCAAAACTCCGAAACTCCGAAACTCCAAAACTCCAAAACTCCAAAACTCCAAAACTCCGAAACTCCAAAACTCCGAAACTCCAAAACTCCAAAACTCCAAAACTCCAAAACTCCAAAACTCCAAAACTCCGAAACTCCAAAACTCCAAAACTCCGAAACTCCGAAACTCTGAAACTCCGAAACTCCAAAACTCCGAAACTCCAAAACTCCGAAACTCCAAAACTCCAAAACTCCAAAACTCCAAAACTACGAAACTCCAAAACTCCAAAACTCCAAAACTGCAAAACTCCAAAACTCCAAAACTCCGAAACTCCAAAACTCCAAAACTCCGAAACTCCGAAACTCCGAAACTCCAAAACTCCGAAACTCCGAAACTCCGAAACTCCAAAACTCCGAAACTCCAAAACTCCGAAACTCCGAAACTCAGAAACTCCGAAACTCCAAAACTCCAAAACTCCAAAACTCCGAAACTCCAAAACTCCGAAACTCCAAAACTCCAAAACTCCAAAACTCCAAAACTCCGAAACTCCAAAACTCCGAAACTCCAAAACTCCAAAACTCCAAAACTCCGAAACTCCAAAACTCCAAAACTCGGAAACTCCGAAACTCCAAAACTCCGAAACTCCAAAACTCCAAAACTCCAAAACTCCAAAACTCCAAAACTCCGAAACTCCGAAACTCCAAAACTCCAAAACTCCAAAACTCCGAAACTCCGAAACTCTAAAACTCCGAAACTCCAAAACTCCGAAACTCCAAAACTCCAAAACTCCAAAACTCCAAAACTCCAAAACTCCAAAACTCCGAAACTCCGAAACTCCAAAACTCCAAAACTCCGAAACTCCAAAACTCCAAAACTCCAAAACTCCGAAACTCCGAAACTCCAAAACTCCAAAACTCCGAAACTCCAAAACTCCAAAACTCCAAAACTGCAAAACTCCAAAACTGCAAAACTCCGAAACTCCAAAACTCCAAAACTCCAAAACTCCAAAACTCCGAAACTCCGAAACTCCAAAACTCCAAAACTCCGAAACTCCAAAACTCCAAAACTCCGAAACTCCAAAACTCCGAAACTCCGAAACTCCGAAACTCCAAAACTCCGAAACTCCAAAACTCCAAAACTCCGAAACTCCAAAACTCCGAAACTCCAAAACTCCAAAACTCCGAAACTCCAAAACTCCGAATCTCCAAAACTCCAAAACTCCGAAACTCCGAAACTCCGAAACTCCAAAACTCCGAAACTCCAAAACTCCGAAACTCCGAAACTCCAAAACTCCAAAACTCCGAAACTCCAAAACTCCAAAACTCCCAAACTCCGAAACTCCAAAACTCCAAAACTCCAAAACTCCAAAACTCCGAAACTCCAAAACTCCAAAACTCCAAAACTCCAAAACTCCAAAACACCAAAACTCCGAAACTCCGAAACTCCAAAACTCCGAAACTCCGAAACTCCGAAACTCCAAAACTCCGAAACTCCAAAACTCCAAAACTCCGAAACTCCAAAACTCCGAAACTCCAAAACTCCAAAACTCCGAAACTCCAAAACTGCGAATCTCCAAAACTCCAAAACTCCAAAACTCCGAAACTCCAAAACTCCAAAACTCCAAAACTCCAAAACTCCAAAACTCCGAAACTCCAAAACTCCGAAACTCCAAAACTCCAAAACTCCAAAACTCCAAAACTCCAAAACTCCAAAACTCCGAAACTCCAAAACTCCAAAACTCCGAAACTCCGAAACTCTGAAACTCCGAAACTCCAAAACTCCGAAACTCCAAAACTCCGAAACTCCAAAACTCCAAAACTCCAAAACTCCAAAACTCCGAAACTCCAAAACTCCAAAACTCCAAAACTCCAAAACTGCAAAACTCCAAAACTCCAAAACTCCGAAACTCCAAAACTCCAAAACTCCGAAACTCCGAAACTCCGAAACTCCAAAACTCCGAAACTCCGAAGCTCCGAAACTCCAAAACTCCGAAACTCCAAAACTCCGGAACTCCGAAACTCCAAAACTCCGAAACTCCAAAACTCCAAAACTCCGAAACTCCGAAACTCCAAAACTCCAAAACTCCGAAACTCCAAAACTCCGAAACTCCGAAACTCCAAAACTCCAAAACTCCGAAACTCCAAAACTCCAAAACTCCAAAACTCCAAAACTCCGAAACTCCAAAACTCCAAAACTCCGAAACTCCGAAACTCTGAAACTCCGAAACTCCAAAACTCCGAAACTCCAAAACTCCGAAACTCCAAAACTCCAAAACTCCAAAACTCCGAAACTCCAAAACTCCGAAACTCCAAAACTCCAAAACTCCGAAACTCCAAAACTCCGAATCTCCAAAACTCCAAAACTCCAAAACTCCGAAACTCCAAAACTCCAAAACTCCAAAACTCCAAAACTCCGAAACTCCGAAACTCCAAAACTCCAAAACTCCAAAACTCCGGAACTCCGAAACTCCAAAACTCCGAAACTCCAAAACTCCAAAACTCCGAAACTCCGAAACTCCAAAACTCCAAAACTCCGAAACTCCAAAACTCCGAAACTCCGAAACTCCAAAACTCCAAAACTCCGAAACTCCAAAACTCCAAAACTCCAAAACTCCAAAACTCCAAAACTCCGAAACTCGGAAACTCGGAAACTCCGAAACTCCAAAACTCCAAAACTCCAAAACTCCGAAACTCCAAAACTCCAAAACTCCGAAACTCCGAAACTCCAAAACTCCAAAACTCCGAAACTCCAAAACTCCAAAACTCCAAAACTCCAAAACTCCAAAACTCTAAAACTCCAAAACTCCAAAACTCCAAAACTGCAAAACTCCAAAATTCCAAAACTCTAAAACTCCGAAACTCCAAAACTCCAAAACTCCAA
The DNA here is from genome assembly GCF_055824585.1 of Amblyomma mixtum. Taxonomy (NCBI): domain Eukaryota; kingdom Metazoa; phylum Arthropoda; class Arachnida; order Ixodida; family Ixodidae; genus Amblyomma; species Amblyomma mixtum. The sequence goes on along the minus strand of NW_028317651.1, from coordinate 6,297,019 downwards.
AACTCCGAAACTCCGAAACTCCGAAACTCCAAAACTCCGAAACTCCGAAACTCCAAAACTCCAAAACTCCAAAACTCCAAAACTCCGAAACTCCAAAACTCCGAAACTCCAAAACTCCAAAACTCCAAAACTCCAAAACTCCAAAACTCCAAAACTCCGAAACTCCAAAACTCCAAAACTCCGAAACTCCGAAACTCTGAAACTCCGAAACTCCAAAACTCCGAAACTCCAAAACTCCGAAACTCCAAAACTCCAAAACTCCAAAACTCCAAAACTACGAAACTCCAAAACTCCAAAACTCCAAAACTGCAAAACTCCAAAACTCCAAAACTCCGAAACTCCAAAACTCCAAAACTCCGAAACTCCGAAACTCCGAAACTCCAAAACTCCGAAACTCCGAAACTCCGAAACTCCAAAACTCCGAAACTCCAAAACTCCGAAACTCCGAAACTCAGAAACTCCGAAACTCCAAAACTCCAAAACTCCAAAACTCCGAAACTCCAAAACTCCGAAACTCCAAAACTCCAAAACTCCAAAACTCCAAAACTCCGAAACTCCAAAACTCCGAAACTCCAAAACTCCAAAACTCCAAAACTCCGAAACTCCAAAACTCCAAAACTCGGAAACTCCGAAACTCCAAAACTCCGAAACTCCAAAACTCCAAAACTCCAAAACTCCAAAACTCCAAAACTCCGAAACTCCGAAACTCCAAAACTCCAAAACTCCAAAACTCCGAAACTCCGAAACTCTAAAACTCCGAAACTCCAAAACTCCGAAACTCCAAAACTCCAAAACTCCAAAACTCCAAAACTCCAAAACTCCAAAACTCCGAAACTCCGAAACTCCAAAACTCCAAAACTCCGAAACTCCAAAACTCCAAAACTCCAAAACTCCGAAACTCCGAAACTCCAAAACTCCAAAACTCCGAAACTCCAAAACTCCAAAACTCCAAAACTGCAAAACTCCAAAACTGCAAAACTCCGAAACTCCAAAACTCCAAAACTCCAAAACTCCAAAACTCCGAAACTCCGAAACTCCAAAACTCCAAAACTCCGAAACTCCAAAACTCCAAAACTCCGAAACTCCAAAACTCCGAAACTCCGAAACTCCGAAACTCCAAAACTCCGAAACTCCAAAACTCCAAAACTCCGAAACTCCAAAACTCCGAAACTCCAAAACTCCAAAACTCCGAAACTCCAAAACTCCGAATCTCCAAAACTCCAAAACTCCGAAACTCCGAAACTCCGAAACTCCAAAACTCCGAAACTCCAAAACTCCGAAACTCCGAAACTCCAAAACTCCAAAACTCCGAAACTCCAAAACTCCAAAACTCCCAAACTCCGAAACTCCAAAACTCCAAAACTCCAAAACTCCAAAACTCCGAAACTCCAAAACTCCAAAACTCCAAAACTCCAAAACTCCAAAACACCAAAACTCCGAAACTCCGAAACTCCAAAACTCCGAAACTCCGAAACTCCGAAACTCCAAAACTCCGAAACTCCAAAACTCCAAAACTCCGAAACTCCAAAACTCCGAAACTCCAAAACTCCAAAACTCCGAAACTCCAAAACTGCGAATCTCCAAAACTCCAAAACTCCAAAACTCCGAAACTCCAAAACTCCAAAACTCCAAAACTCCAAAACTCCAAAACTCCGAAACTCCAAAACTCCGAAACTCCAAAACTCCAAAACTCCAAAACTCCAAAACTCCAAAACTCCAAAACTCCGAAACTCCAAAACTCCAAAACTCCGAAACTCCGAAACTCTGAAACTCCGAAACTCCAAAACTCCGAAACTCCAAAACTCCGAAACTCCAAAACTCCAAAACTCCAAAACTCCAAAACTCCGAAACTCCAAAACTCCAAAACTCCAAAACTCCAAAACTGCAAAACTCCAAAACTCCAAAACTCCGAAACTCCAAAACTCCAAAACTCCGAAACTCCGAAACTCCGAAACTCCAAAACTCCGAAACTCCGAAGCTCCGAAACTCCAAAACTCCGAAACTCCAAAACTCCGAAACTCCGAAACTCCGAAACTCCGAAACTCCAAAACTCCAAAACTCCAAAACTCCGAAACTCCAAAACTCCGAAACTCCAAAACTCCAAAACTCCAAAACTCCAAAACTCCGAAACTCCAAAACTCCGAAACTCCAAAACTCCAAAACTCCAAAACTCCGAAACTCCAAAACTCCAAAACTCCCAAACTCCGAAACTCCAAAACTCCAAAACTCCAAAACTCCAAAACTCCGAAACTCCAAAACTCCAAAACTCCGAAACTCCAAAACTCCGAAACTCCGAAACTCTAAAACTCCGAAACTCCAAAACTCCGAAACTCCAAAACTCCAAAACTCCAAAACTCCAAAACTCCAAAACTCCAAAACTCCAAAACTCCAAAACTCCGAAACTCCGAAACTCCAAAACTCCAAAACTCCGAAACTCCAAAACTCCAAAACTCCAAAACTCCGAAACTCCAAAACTCCAAAACTCCAAAACTGCAAAACTCCAAAACTGCAAAACTCCGAAACTCCAAAACTCCGAAACTCCGAAACTCCGCAACTCCAAAACTCCGAAACTCCAAAACTCCGAAACTCCGAAACTCCAAAACTCCAAAACTCCGAAACTCCAAAACTCCAAAACTCCAAAACTCCGAAACTCCAAAACTCCAAAACTCCAAAACTCCAAAACTCCAAAACTCCGAAACTCCGAAACTCCGAAACTCCAAAACTCCGAAACTCCGAAACTCCGAAACTCCAAAACTCCGAAACTCCAAAACTCCAAAACTCCGAAACTCCAAAACTCCGAAACTCCAAAACTCCAAAACTCCGAAACTCCAAAACTCCAAAACTCCGAATCTCCAAAACTCCAAAACTCCAAAACTCCGAAACTCCAAAACTCCAAAACTCCAAAACTCCAAAACTCCGAAACTCCGAAACTCCGAAACTCCAAAACTCCAAAACTCCAAAACTCCGGAACTCCGAAACTCCAAAACTCCGAAACTCCAAAACTCCAAAACTCCGAAACTCCGAAACTCCAAAACTCCAAAACTCCGAAACTCCAAAACTCCGAAACTCCGAAACTCCAAAACTCCAAAACTCCGAAACTCCAAAACTCCAAAACTCCAAAACTCCAAAACTCCAAAACTCCGAAACTCGGAAACTCGGAAACTCCGAAACTCCAAAACTCCAAAACTCCAAAACTCCGAAACTCCAAAACTCCAAAACTCCGAAACTCCGAAACTCCAAAACTCCAAAACTCCGAAACTCCAAAACTCCAAAACTCCAAAACTCCAAAACTCTAAAACTCCAAAACTCCAAAACTCCAAAACTGCAAAACTCCAAAATTCCAAAACTCTAAAACTCCGAAACTCCAAAACTCCAAAACTCCAAAACTCCGAAACTCCGAAACTCCGAAACTCCAAAACTCCGAAACTCCGAAACTCCAAAACTCCAAAACTCCAAAACTCCAAAACTCCGAAACTCCAAAACTCCGAAACTCCAAAACTCCAAAACTCCAAAACTCCAAAACTCCAAAACTCCAAAACTCCGAAACTCCAAAACTCCAAAACTCCGAAACTCCGAAACTCTGAAACTCCAAAACTCCAAAACTCCAAAACTCTAAAACTCCAAAACTCCAAAACTCCAAAACTGCAAAACTCCAAAATTCCAAAACTCTAAAACTCCGGAACTCCAAAACTCCAAAACTCCAAAACTCCGAAACTCCGAAACTCCGAAACTCCAAAACTCCGAAACTCCGAAACTCCAAAACTCCAAAACTCCAAAACTCCAAAACTCCGAAACTCCAAAACTCCGAAACTCCAAAACTCCAAAACTCCAAAACTCCAAAACTCCAAAACTCCAAAACTCCGAAACTCCAAAACTCCAAAACTCCGAAACTCCGAAACTCTGAAACTCCGAAACTCCAAAACTCCGAAACTCCAAAACTCCGAAACTCCAAAACTCCAAAACTCCAAAACTCCAAAACTACGAAACTCCAAAACTCCAAAACTCCAAAACTCCGAAACTCCAAAACTCCAAAACTCCGAAACTCCAAAACTCCGAAACTCCGAAACTCTAAAACTCCGAAACTCCAAAACTCCGAAACTCCAAAACTCCAAAACTCCAAAACTCCAAAACTCCAAAACTCCAAAACTCCAAAACTCCAAAACTCCGAAACTCCGAAACTCCAAAACTCCAAAACTCCGAAACTCCAAAACTCCAAAACTCCAAAACTCCGAAACTCCAAAACTCCAAAACTCCAAAACTGCAAAACTCCAAAACTGCAAAACTCCGAAACTCCAAAACTCCGAAACTCCGAAACTCCGCAACTCCAAAACTCCGAAACTCCAAAACTCCGAAACTCCGAAACTCCAAAACTCCAAAACTCCGAAACTCCAAAACTCCAAAACTCCAAAACTCCGAAACTCCAAAACTCCAAAACTCCAAAACTCCAAAACTCCAAAACTCCGAAACTCCGAAACTCCGAAACTCCAAAACTCCGAAACTCCGAAACTCCGAAACTCCAAAACTCCGAAACTCCAAAACTCCAAAACTCCGAAACTCCAAAACTCCGAAACTCCAAAACTCCAAAACTCCGAAACTCCAAAACTCCAAAACTCCGAATCTCCAAAACTCCAAAACTCCAAAACTCCGAAACTCCAAAACTCCAAAACTCCAAAACTCCAAAACTCCGAAACTCCGAAACTCCGAAACTCCAAAACTCCAAAACTCCAAAACTCCGGAACTCCGAAACTCCAAAACTCCGAAACTCCAAAACTCCAAAACTCCGAAACTCCGAAACTCCAAAACTCCAAAACTCCGAAACTCCAAAACTCCGAAACTCCGAAACTCCAAAACTCCAAAACTCCGAAACTCCAAAACTCCAAAACTCCAAAACTCCAAAACTCCAAAACTCCGAAACTCGGAAACTCGGAAACTCCGAAACTCCAAAACTCCAAAACTCCAAAACTCCGAAACTCCAAAACTCCAAAACTCCGAAACTCCGAAACTCCAAAACTCCAAAACTCCGAAACTCCAAAACTCCAAAACTCCAAAACTCCAAAACTCTAAAACTCCAAAACTCCAAAACTCCAAAACTGCAAAACTCCAAAATTCCAAAACTCTAAAACTCCGAAACTCCAAAACTCCAAAACTCCAAAACTCCGAAACTCCGAAACTCCGAAACTCCAAAACTCCGAAACTCCGAAACTCCAAAACTCCAAAACTCCAAAACTCCAAAACTCCGAAACTCCAAAACTCCGAAACTCCAAAACTCCAAAACTCCAAAACTCCAAAACTCCAAAACTCCAAAACTCCGAAACTCCAAAACTCCAAAACTCCGAAACTCCGAAACTCTGAAACTCCAAAACTCCAAAACTCCAAAACTCTAAAACTCCAAAACTCCAAAACTCCAAAACTGCAAAACTCCAAAATTCCAAAACTCTAAAACTCCGGAACTCCAAAACTCCAAAACTCCAAAACTCCGAAACTCCGAAACTCCGAAACTCCAAAACTCCGAAACTCCGAAACTCCAAAACTCCAAAACTCCAAAACTCCAAAACTCCGAAACTCCAAAACTCCGAAACTCCAAAACTCCAAAACTCCAAAACTCCAAAACTCCAAAACTCCAAAACTCCGAAACTCCAAAACTCCAAAACTCCGAAACTCCGAAACTCTGAAACTCCGAAACTCCAAAACTCCGAAACTCCAAAACTCCGAAACTCCAAAACTCCAAAACTCCAAAACTCCAAAACTACGAAACTCCAAAACTCCAAAACTCCAAAACTGCAAAACTCCAAAACTCCAAAACTCCGAAACTCCAAAACTCCAAAACTCCGAAACTCCGAAACTCCGAAACTCCAAAACTCCGAAACTCCGAAACTCCGAAACTCCAAAACTCCGAAACTCCAAAACTCCGAAACTCCGAAACTCAGAAACTCCGAAACTCCAAAACTCCAAAACTCCAAAACTCCGAAACTCCAAAACTCCGAAACTCCAAAACTCCAAAACTCCAAAACTCCAAAACTCCGAAACTCCAAAACTCCGAAACTCCAAAACTCCAAAACTCCGAAACTCCAAAACTCCAAAACTCGGAAACTCCGAAACTCCAAAACTCCGAAACTCCAAAACTCCAAAACTCCAAAACTCCAAAACTCCAAAACTCCGAAACTCCGAAACTCCAAAACTCCAAAACTCCAAAACTCCGAAACTCCGAAACTCCAAAACTCCAAAACTCCAAAACTCCAAAACTCCAAAACTCCGAAACTCCGAAACTCCAAAACTCCAAAACTCCGAAACTCCAAAACTCCAAAACTCCAAAACTCCGAAACTCCGAAACTCCAAAACTCCAAAACTCCGAAACTCCAAAACTCCAAAACTCCAAAACTGCAAAACTCCAAAACTGCAAAACTCCGAAACTCCAAAACTCCAAAACTCCAAAACTCCAAAACTCCGAAACTCCGAAACTCCAAAACTCCAAAACTCCGAAACTCCAAAACTCCAAAACTCCGAAACTCCAAAACTCCGAAACTCCGAAACTCCGAAACTCCAAAACTCCGAAACTCCAAAACTCCAAAACTCCGAAACTCCAAAACTCCGAAACTCCAAAACTCCAAAACTCCGAAACTCCAAAACTCCGAATCTCCAAAACTCCAAAACTCCGAAACTCCGAAACTCCGAAACTCCAAAACTCCGAAACTCCAAAACTCCGAAACTCCGAAACTCCAAAACTCCAAAACTCCAAAACTCCGAAACTCCAAAACTCCAAAACTCCCAAACTCCGAAACTCCAAAACTCCAAAACTCCAAAACTCCAAAACTCCGAAACTCCAAAACTCCAAAACTCCAAAACTCCAAAACTCCAAAACACCAAAACTCCGAAACTCCGAAACTCCAAAACTCCGAAACTCCGAAACTCCGAAACTCCAAAACTCCGAAACTCCAAAACTCCAAAACTCCGAAACTCCAAAACTCCGAAACTCCAAAACTCCAAAACTCCGAAACTCCAAAACTCCGAATCTCCAAAACTCCAAAACTCCAAAACTCCGAAACTCCAAAACTCCAAAACTCCAAAACTCCAAAACTCCAAAACTCCGAAACTCCAAAACTCCGAAACTCCAAAACTCCAAAACTCCAAAACTCCAAAACTCCAAAACTCCAAAACTCCGAAACTCCAAAACTCCAAAACTCCGAAACTCCGAAACTCTGAAACTCCGAAACTCCAAAACTCCGAAACTCCAAAACTCCGAAACTCCAAAACTCCAAAACTCCAAAACTCCAAAACTCCGAAACTCCAAAACTCCAAAACTCCAAAACTGCAAAACTCCAAAACTCCAAAACTCCGAAACTCCAAAACTCCAAAACTCCGAAACTCCGAAACTCCGAAACTCCAAAACTCCGAAACTCCGAAGCTCCGAAACTCCAAAACTCCGAAACTCCAAAACTCCGAAACTCCGAAACTCCGAAACTCCGAAACTCCAAAACTCCAAAACTCCAAAACTCCGAAACTCCAAAACTCCGAAACTCCAAAACTCCAAAACTCCGAAACTCCAAAACTCCGAAACTCCAAAACTCCGAAACTCCAAAACTCCAAAACTCCAAAACTCCGAAACTCCAAAACTCCAAAACTCCCAAACTCCGAAACTCCAAAACTCCAAAACTCCAAAACTCCAAAACTCCGAAACTCCAAAACTCCAAAACTCCGAAACTCCAAAACTCCGAAACTCCGAAACTCTAAAACTCCGAAACTCCAAAACTCCGAAACTCCAAAACTCCAAAACTCCAAAACTCCAAAACTCCAAAACTCCAAAACTCCAAAACTCCGAAACTCCGAAACTCCAAAACTCCAAAACTCCGAAACTCCAAAACTCCAAAACTCCAAAACTCCGAAACTCCAAAACTCCAAAACTCCAAAACTGCAAAACTCCAAAACTGCAAAACTCCGAAACTCCAAAACTCCGAAACTCCGAAACTCCGCAACTCCAAAACTCCGAAACTCCAAAACTCCGAAACTCCGAAACTCCAAAACTCCAAAACTCCGAAACTCCAAAACTCCAAAACTCCAAAACTCCGAAACTCCAAAACTCCAAAACTCCAAAACTCCAAAACTCCAAAACTCCGAAACTCCGAAACTCCGAAACTCCAAAACTCCGAAACTCCGAAACTCCGAAACTCCAAAACTCCGAAACTCCAAAACTCCAAAACTCCGAAACTCCAAAACTCCGAAACTCCAAAACTCCAAAACTCCGAAACTCCAAAACTCCAAAACTCCGAATCTCCAAAACTCCAAAACTCCAAAACTCCGAAACTCCAAAACTCCAAAACTCCAAAACTCCAAAACTCCGAAACTCCGAAACTCCGAAACTCCAAAACTCCAAAACTCCAAAACTCCGGAACTCCGAAACTCCAAAACTCCGAAACTCCAAAACTCCAAAACTCCGAAACTCCGAAACTCCAAAACTCCAAAACTCCGAAACTCCAAAACTCCGAAACTCCGAAACTCCAAAACTCCAAAACTCCGAAACTCCAAAACTCCAAAACTCCAAAACTCCAAAACTCCAAAACTCCGAAACTCGGAAACTCGGAAACTCCGAAACTCCAAAACTCCAAAACTCCAAAACTCCGAAACTCCAAAACTCCAAAACTCCGAAACTCCGAAACTCCAAAACTCCGAAACTCCGAAACTCCAAAACTCCAAAACTCCAAAACTCCAAAACTCTAAAACTCCAAAACTCCAAAACTCCAAAACTGCAAAACTCCAAAATTCCAAAACTCTAAAACTCCGAAACTCCAAAACTCCAAAACTCCAAAACTCCGAAACTCCGAAACTCCGAAACTCCAAAACTCCGAAACTCCGAAACTCCAAAACTCCAAAACTCCAAAACTCCAAAACTCCGAAACTCCAAAACTCCGAAACTCCAAAACTCCAAAACTCCAAAACTCCAAAACTCCAAAACTCCAAAACTCCGAAACTCCAAAACTCCAAAACTCCGAAACTCCGAAACTCTGAAACTCCGAAACTCCAAAACTCCGAAACTCCAAAACTCCGAAACTCCAAAACTCCAAAACTCCAAAACTCCAAAACTACGAAACTCCAAAACTCCAAAACTCCAAAACTCCAAAACTGCAAAACTCCAAAACTCCAAAACTCCGAAACTCCAAAACTCCAAAACTCCGAAACTCCGAAACTCCGAAACTCCAAAACTCCGAAACTCCGAAACTCCGAAACTCCAAAACTCCGAAACTCCAAAACTCCGAAACTCCGAAACTCAGAAACTCCGAAACTCCAAAACTCCAAAACTCCAAAACTCCGAAACTCCAAAACTCCGAAACTCCAAAACTCCAAAACTCCAAAACTCCAAAACACCGAAACTCCAAAACTCCGAAACTCCAAAACTCCAAAACTCCAAAACTCCGAAACTCCAAAACTCCAAAACTCGGAAACTCCGAAACTCCAAAACTCCGAAACTCCAAAACTCCAAAACTCCAAAACTCCAAAACTCCAAAACTCCGAAACTCCGAAACTCCAAAACTCCAAAACTCCAAAACTCCGAAACTCCGAAACTCTAAAACTCCGAAACTCCAAAACTCCGAAACTCCAAAACTCCAAAACTCCAAAACTCCAAAACTCCAAAACTCCAAAACTCCAAAACTCCGAAACTCCGAAACTCCAAAACTCCAAAACTCCGAAACTCCAAAACTCCAAAACTCCAAAACTCCGAAACTCCGAAACTCCAAAACTCCAAAACTCCGAAACTCCAAAACTCCAAAACTCCAAAACTGCAAAACTCCAAAACTGCAAAACTCCGAAACTCCAAAACTCCAAAACTCCAAAACTCCAAAACTCCGAAACTCCGAAACTCCAAAACTCCAAAACTCCGAAACTCCAAAACTCCAAAACTCCGAAACTCCAAAACTCCGAAACTCCGAAACTCCGAAACTCCAAAACTCCGAAACTCCAAAACTCCAAAACTCCGAAACTCCAAAACTCCGAAACTCCAAAACTCCAAAACTCCGAAACTCCAAAACTCCGAATCTCCAAAACTCCAAAACTCCGAAACTCCGAAACTCCGAAACTCCAAAACTCCGAAACTCCAAAACTCCGAAACTCCGAAACTCCAAAACTCCAAAACTCCAAAACTCCGAAACTCCAAAACTCCAAAACTCCCAAACTCCGAAACTCCAAAACTCCAAAACTCCAAAACTCCAAAACTCCGAAACTCCAAAACTCCAAAACTCCAAAACTCCAAAACTCCAAAACTCCAAAACTCCGAAACTCCGAAACTCCAAAACTCCGAAACTCCGAAACTCCGAAACTCCAAAACTCCGAAACTCCAAAACTCCAAAACTCCGAAACTCCAAAACTCCGAAACTCCAAAACTCCAAAACTCCGAAACTCCAAAACTCCGAATCTCCAAAACTCCAAAACTCCAAAACTCCGAAACTCCAAAACTCCAAAACTCCAAAACTCCAAAACTCCAAAACTCCGAAACTCCGAAACTCCGAAACTCCAAAACTCCAAAACTCCAAAACTCCGGAACTCGAAACTCCGAAACTCCAAAACTCCAAAACTCCGAAACTCCGAAACTCCAAAACTCCAAAACTCCGAAACTCCAAAACTCCGAAACTCCGAAACTCCAAAACTCCAAAACTCCAAAACTCCAAAACTCCAAAACTCCGAAACTCCAAAACTCCAAAACTCCAAAACTCCAAAACTCCAAAACTCCGAAACTCGGAAACTCGGAAACTCCGAAACTCCGAAACTCCAAAACTCCAAAACTCCAAAACTCCGAAACTCCAAAACTCCAAAACTCCGAAACTCCGAAACTCCAAAACTCCAAAACTCCGAAACTCCAAAACTCCAAAACTCCAAAACTCCAAAACTCTAAAACTCCAAAACTCCAAAACTCCAAAACTACAAAACTCCAAAATTCCAAAACTCTGAAACTCCAAAACTGCAAAACTCCAAAACTCCGAAACTCCAAAACTCCAAAACTCCGAAACTCCAAAACTCCAAAACTCCGAAACTCCGAAACTCCAAAACTCCAAAACTCCGAAACTCCAAAACTCCAAAACTCCAAAACTGCAAAACTCCAAAACTGCAAAACTCCGAAACTCCAAAACTCCAAAACTCCAAAACTCCGAAACTCCGAAACTCCGAAACTCCAAAACTCCGAAACTCCGAAACTCCAAAACTCCAAAACTCCAAAACTCCGAAACTCCAAAACTCCGAAACTCCAAAACTCCAAAACTCCAAAACTCCAAAACTCCAAAACTCCAAAACTCCGAAACTCCAAAACTCCAAAACTCCGAAACTCCGAAACTCTGAAACTCCGAAACTCCAAAACTCCGAAACTCCAAAACTCCGAAACTCCAAAACTCCAAAACTCCAAAACTCCAAAACTCCAAAACTCCGAAACTCCAAAACTCCAAAACTCCAAAACTCCAAAACTGCAAAACTCCAAAACTCCAAAACTCCGAAACTCCAAAACTCCAAAACTCCGAAACTCCGAAACTCCGAAACTCCAAAACTCCGAAACTCCGAAACTCCGAAACTCCAAAACTCCGAAACTCCAAAACTCCGAAACTCCGAAACTCCGAAACTCCGAAACTCCAAAACTCCAAAACTCCAAAACTCCGAAACTCCAAAACTCCGAAACTCCAAAACTCCAAAACTCCAAAACTCCAAAACTCCGAAACTCCAAAACTCCGAAACTCCAAAACTCCAAAACTCCAAAACTCCGAAACTCCAAAACTCCAAAACTCGGAAACTCCGAAACTCCAAAACTCCGAAACTCCAAAACTCCAAAACTCCAAAACTCCAAAACTCCAAAACTCCGAAACTCCGAAACTCCAAAACTCCAAAACTCCAAAACTCCGAAACTCCGAAACTCTAAAACTCCGAAACTCCAAAACTCCGAAACTCCAAAACTCCAAAACTCCAAAACTCCAAAACTCCAAAACTCCAAAACTCCAAAACTCCGAAACTCCGAAACTCCAAAACTCCAAAACTCCGAAACTCCAAAACTCCAAAACTCCAAAACTCCGAAACTCCGAAACTCCAAAACTCCAAAACTCCGAAACTCCAAAACTCCAAAACTCCAAAACTGCAAAACTCCAAAACTGCAAAACTCCGAAACTCCAAAACTCCAAAACTCCAAAACTCCAAAACTCCGAAACTCCAAAACTCCAAAACTCCGAAACTCCAAAACTCCAAAACTCCAAAACTCCGAAACTCCGAAACTCCAAAACTCCAAAACTCCAAAACTCCAAAACTCCAAAACTCCGAAACTCCGAAACTCCGAAACTCCGAAACTCCGAAACTCCATAACTCCAAAACTCCAAAACTCCAAAACTCCGAAACTCCAAAACTCCAAAACTCCAAAACTCCGAAACTCCGAAACTCCAAAACTCCGAAACTCCAAAACTCCAAAACTCCGAAACTCCAAAACTCCGAAACTCCAAAACTCCAAAACTCCGAAACTCCAAAACTCCAAAACTCCGAATCTCCAAAACTCCAAAACTCCAAAACTCCGAAACTCCAAAACTCCAAAACTCCAAAACTCCAAAACTCCAAAACTCCGAAACTCCGAAACTCCGAAACTCCAAAACTCCAAAACTCCAAAACTCCGGAACTCCGAAACTCCAAAACTCCGAAACTCCAAAACTCCAAAACTCCGAAACTCCGAAACTCCAAAACTCCAAAACTCCGAAACTCCAAAACTCCGAAACTCCGAAACTCCAAAACTCCAAAACTCCGAAACTCCAAAACTCCAAAACTCCAAAACTCCAAAACCCCAAAACTCCGAAACTCGGAAACTCGGAAACTCCGAAACTCCAAAACTCCAAAACTCCAAAACTCCGAAACTCCAAAACTCCAAAACTCCGAAACTCCGAAACTCCAAAACTCCAAAACTCCGAAACTCCAAAACTCCAAAACTCCAAAACTCCAAAACTCTAAAACTCCAAAACTCCAAAACTCCAAAACTGCAAAACTCCAAAATTCCAAAACTCTAAAACTCCGAAACTCCAAAACTCCAAAACTCCAAAACTCCGAAACTCCGAAACTCCGAAACTCCAAAACTCCGAAACTCCGAAACTCCAAAACTCCAAAACTCCAAAACTCCAAAACTCCGAAACTCCGAAACTCCAAAACTCCAAAACTCCGAAACTCCAAAACTCCAAAACTCCAAAACTCCGAAACTCCAAAACTCCAAAACTCCAAAACTGCAAAACTCCAAAACTGCAAAACTCCGAAACTCCAAAACTCCAAAACTCCGAAACTCCAAAACTCCAAAACTCCAAAACTCCGAAACTCCAAAACTCCAAAACTCCAAAACTCCAAAACTCCAAAACTCCGAAACTCCGAAACTCCGAAACTCCGAAACTCCGAAACTCCAAAACTCCGAAACTCCAAAACTCCAAAACTCCGAAACTCCAAAACTCCGAAACTCCAAAACTCCAAAACTCCGAAACTCCAAAACTCCGAATCTCCAAAACTCCAAAACTCCAAAACTCCAAAACTCCGAAACTCCAAAACTCCAAAACTCCAAAACTCCAAAACTCCAAAACTCCGAAACTCCGAAACTCCGAAACTCCAAAACTCCAAAACTCCAAAACTCCGGAACTCCGAAACTCCGAAACTCCAAAACTCCAAAACTCCGAAACTCCGAAACTCCAAAACTCCAAAACTCCGAAACTCCAAAACTCCGAAACTCCGAAACTCCAAAACTCCAAAACTGCAAAACTCCAAAACTCCGAAACTCCAAAACTCCAAAACTCCGAAACTCCAAAACTCCAAAACTCCGAAACTCCGAAACTCCAAAACTCCAAAACTCCGAAACTCCAAAACTCCAAAACTCCAAAACTGCAAAACTCCAAAACTGCAAAACTCCGAAACTCCAAAACTCCAAAACTCCAAAACTCCGAAACTCCGAAACTCCGAAACTCCAAAACTCCGAAACTCCGAAACTCCAAAACTCCAAAACTCCAAAACTCCAAAACTCCGAAACTCCAAAACTCCGAAACTCCAAAACTCCAAAACTCCAAAACTCCAAAACTCCAAAACTCCAAAACTCCGAAACTCCAAAACTCCAAAACTCCGAAACTCCGAAACTCTGAAACTCCGAAACTCCAAAACTCCGAAACTCCAAAACTCCGAAACTCCAAAACTCCAAAACTCCAAAACTCCAAAACTCCGAAACTCCAAAACTCCAAAACTCCAAAACTCCAAAACTGCAAAACTCCAAAACTCCAAAACTCCGAAACTCCAAAACTCCAAAACTCCGAAACTCCGAAACTCCGAAACTCCAAAACTCCGAAACTCCGAAACTCCGAAACTCCAAAACTCCGAAACTCCAAAACTCCGAAACTCCGAAACTCCGAAACTCCGAAACTCCAAAACTCCAAAACTCCAAAACTCCGAAACTCCAAAACTCCGAAACTCCAAAACTCCAAAACTCCAAAACTCCAAAACTCCGAAACTCTAAAACTCCGAAACTCCAAAACTCCGAAACTCCAAAACTCCAAAACTCCAAAACTCCAAAACTCCAAAACTCCAAAACTCCAAAACTCCGAAACTCCGAAACTCCAAAACTCCAAAACTCCGAAACTCCAAAACTCCAAAACTCCAAAACTCCGAAACTCCAAAACTCCAAAACTCCAAAACTGCAAAACTCCAAAACTGCAAAACTCCGAAACTCCAAAACTCCAAAACTCCAAAACTCCGAAACTCCGAAACTCCGCAACTCCAAAACTCCGAAACTCCAAAACTCCGAAACTCCGAAACTCCAAAACTCCAAAACTCCGAAACTCCAAAACTCCAAAACTCCGAAACTCCAAAACTCCAAAACTCCAAAACTCCAAAACTCCAAAACTCCGAAACTCCGAAACTCCGAAACTCCAAAACTCCGAAACTCCGAAACTCCGAAACTCCAAAACTCCGAAACTCCAAAACTCCAAAACTCCGAAACTCCAAAACTCCGAAACTCCAAAACTCCAAAACTCCGAAACTCCAAAACTCCAAAACTCCGAATCTCCAAAACTCCAAAACTCCAAAACTCCGAAACTCCAAAACTCCAAAACTCCAAAACTCCAAAACTCCAAAACTCCAAAACTCCGAAACTCCGAAACTCCGAAACTCCAAAACTCCAAAACTCCAAAACTCCGGAACTCCGAAACTCCAAAACTCCGAAACTCCAAAACTCCAAAACTCCGAAACTCCGAAACTCCAAAACTCCAAAACTCCGAAACTCCAAAACTCCGAAACTCCGAAACTCCAAAACTCCAAAACTCCGAAACTCCAAAACTCCCAAACTCCAAAACTCCAAAACTCCAAAACTCCGAAACTCGGAAACTCGGAAACTCCGAAACTCCAAAACTCCAAAACTCCAAAACTCCGAAACTCCAAAACTCCAAAACTCCGAAACTCCGAAACTCCAAAACTCCAAAACTCCGAAACTCCAAAACTCCAAAACTCCAAAACTCCAAAACTCTAAAACTCCAAAACTCCAAAACTCCAAAACTGCAAAACTCCAAAATTCCAAAACTCTAAAACTCCGAAACTCCAAAACTCCAAAACTCCAAAACTCCGAAACTCCGAAACTCCGAAACTCCGAAACTCCAAAACTCCGAAACTCCGAAACTCCAAAACTCCAAAACTCCAAAACTCCAAAACTCCGAAACTCCAAAACTCCGAAACTCCAAAACTCCAAAACTCCAAAACTCCAAAACTCCAAAACTCCAAAACTCCGAAACTCCAAAACTCCAAAACTCCGAAACTCCGAAACTCTGAAACTCCGAAACTCCAAAACTCCGAAACTCCAAAACTCCGAAACTCCAAAACTCCAAAACTCCAAAACTACGAAACTCCAAAACTCCAAAACTCCAAAACTCCAAAACTGCAAAACTCCAAAACTCCAAAACTCCGAAACTCCAAAACTCCAAAACTCCGAAACTCCGAAACTCCGAAACTCCAAAACTCCGAAACTCCGAAACTCCGAAACTCCAAAACTCCGAAACTCCAAAACTCCGAAACTCCGAAACTCAGAAACTCCGAAACTCCAAAACTCCAAAACTCCAAAACTCCGAAACTCCAAAACTCCGAAACTCCAAAACTCCAAAACTCCAAAACTCCGAAACTCCAAAACTCCGAAACTCCAAAACTCCAAAACTCCAAAACTCCGAAACTCCAAAACTCCAAAACTCGGAAACTCCGAAACTCCAAAACTCCGAAACTCCAAAACTCCAAAACTCCAAAACTCCAAAACTCCGAAACTCCGAAACTCCGAAACTCCAAAACTCCAAAACTCCAAAACTCCGAAACTCCGAAACTCTAAAACTCCGAAACTCCAAAACTCCGAAACTCCAAAACTCCAAAACTCCAAAACTCCAAAACTCCAAAACTCCAAAACTCCGAAACTCCGAAACTCCAAAACTCCAAAACTCCGAAACTCCAAAACTCCAAAACTCCGAAACTCCGAAACTCCAAAACTCCAAAACTCCGAAACTCCAAAACTCCAAAACTCCAAAACTGCAAAACTCCAAAACTGCAAAACTCCGAAACTCCAAAACTCCAAAACTCCAAAACTCCAAAACTCCGAAACTCCGAAACTCCAAAACTCCAAAACTCCGAAACTCCAAAACTCCAAAACTCCAAAACTCCAAAACTCCAAAACTCCAAAACTCCAAAACTGCAAAACTCCAAAACTGCAAAACTCCGAAGCTCCAAAACTCCAAAACTCCAAAACTCCAAAACTCCGAAACTCCGAAACTCCAAAACTCCAATACTCCGAAACTCCAAAACTCCAAAACTCCGAAACTCCAAAACTCCAAAACTCCCAAACTCCGAAACTCCAAAACTCGAAAACTCCAAAACTCCAAAACTCCGAAACTCCAAAACTCCAAAACTCCAAAACTCCAAAACTCCGAAACTCCGAAACTCCAAAACTCCGAAACTCCGAAACTCCGAAACTCCAAAACTCCGAAACTCCAAAACTCCAAAACTCCGAAACTCCAAAACTCCGAAACTCCAAAACTCCAAAACTCCGAAACTCCAAAACTCCGAATCTCCAAAACTCCAAAACTCCGAAACTCCGAAACTCCGAAACTCCAAAACTCCGAAACTCCAAAACTCCGAAACTCCGAAACTCCAAAACTCCAAAACTCCAAAACTCCGAAACTCCAAAACTCCAAAACTCCCAAACTCCGAAACTCCAAAACTCCAAAACTCCAAAACTCCAAAACTCCGAAACTCCAAAACTCCAAAACTCCAAAACTCCAAAACTCCAAAACTCCAAAACTCCGAAACTCCGAAACTCCAAAACTCCGAAACTCCGAAACTCCGAAACTCCAAAACTCCGAAACTCCAAAACTCCAAAACTCCGAAACTCCAAAACTCCGAAACTCCAAAACTCCAAAACTCCGAAACTCCAAAACTCCGAATCTCCAAAACTCCAAAACTCCAAAACTCCAAAACTCCGAAACTCCAAAACTCCAAAACTCCAAAACTCCAAAACTCCAAAACTCCAAAACTCCGAAACTCCGAAACTCCGAAACTCCAAAACTCCAAAACTCCAAAACTCCGGAACTCCGAAACTCCGAAACTCCAAAACTCCAAAACTCCGAAACTCCGAAACTCCAAAACTCCAAAACTCCGAAACTCCAAAACTCCGAAACTCCGAAACTCCAAAACTCCAAAACTCCAAAACTCCAAAACTCCAAAACTCCGAAACTCCAAAACTCCAAAACTCCAAAACTCCAAAACTCCGAAACTCGGAAACTCGGAAACTCCGAAACTCCGAAACTCCAAAACTCCAAAACTCCAAAACTCTGAAACTCTAAAACTCCAAAACTCCGAAACTCCGAAACTCCAAAACTCCAAAACTCCGAAACTCCAAAACTCCAAAACTCCAAAACTCCAAAACTCTAAAACTCCAAAACTCCAAAACTCCAAAACTACAAAACTCCAAAATTCCAAAACTCTAAAACTCCAAAACTGCAAAACTCCAAAACTCCGAAACTCCAAAACTCCAAAACTCCGAAACTCCAAAACTCCAAAACTCCGAAACTCCGAAACTCCAAAACTCCAAAACTCCGAAACTCCAAAACTCCAAAACTCCAAAACTGCAAAACTCCAAAACTGCAAAACTCCGAAACTCCAAAACTCCAAAACTCCAAAACTCCGAAACTCCGAAACTCCGAAACTCCAAAACTCCGAAACTCCGAAACTCCAAAACTCCAAAACTCCAAAACTCCGAAACTCCAAAACTCCGAAACTCCAAAACTCCAAAACTCCAAAACTCCAAAACTCCAAAACTCCAAAACTCCGAAACTCCAAAACTCCAAAACTCCGAAACTCCGAAACTCTGAAACTCCGAAACTCCAAAACTCCGAAACTCCAAAACTCCGAAACTCCAAAACTCCAAAACTCCAAAACTCCAAAACTCCAAAACTCCGAAACTCCAAAACTCCAAAACTCCAAAACTCCAAAACTGCAAAACTCCAAAACTCCAAAACTCCGAAACTCCAAAACTCCAAAACTCCGAAACTCCGAAACTCCGAAACTCCAAAACTCCGAAACTCCGAAACTCCGAAACTCCAAAACTCCGAAACTCCAAAACTCCGAAACTCCGAAACTCCGAAACTCCGAAACTCCAAAACTCCAAAACTCCAAAACTCCGAAACTCCAAAACTCCGAAACTCCAAAACTCCAAAACTCCAAAACTCCAAAACTCCGAAACTCCAAAACTCCGAAACTCCAAAACTCCAAAACTCCAAAACTCCGAAACTCCAAAACTCCAAAACTCGGAAACTCCGAAACTCCAAAACTCCGAAACTCCAAAACTCCAAAACTCCAAAACTCCAAAACTCCAAAACTCCGAAACTCCGAAACTCCAAAACTCCAAAACTCCAAAACTCCGAAACTCCGAAACTCTAAAACTCCGAAACTCCAAAACTCCGAAACTCCAAAACTCCAAAACTCCAAAACTCCAAAACTCCAAAACTCCAAAACTCCAAAACTCCAAAACTCCGAAACTCCGAAACTCCAAAACTCCAAAACTCCGAAACTCCAAAACTCCAAAACTCCAAAACTCCGAAACTCCGAATCTCCAAAACTCCAAAACTCCGAAACTCCAAAACTCCAAAACTCCAAAACTGCAAAACTCCAAAACTGCAAAACTCCGAAACTCCAAAACTCCAAAACTCCAAAACTCCAAAACTCCGAAACTCCGAAACTCCAAAACTCCAAAACTCCGAAACTCCAAAACTCCAAAACTCCAAAACTCCGAAACTCCGAAACTCCAAAACTCCAAAACTCCAAAACTCCAAAACTCCAAAACTCCGAAACTCCGAAACTCCGAAACTCCGAAACTCCGAAACTCCAAAACTCCAAAACTCCAAAACTCCAAAACTCCGAAACTCCAAAACTCCAAAACTCCAAAACTCCGAAACTCCGAAACTCCAAAACTCCGAAACTCCAAAACTCCAAAACTCCGAAACTCCAAAACTCCGAAACTCCAAAACTCCAAAACTCCGAAACTCCAAAACTCCAAAACTCCGAATCTCCAAAACTCCAAAACTCCAAAACTCCGAAACTCCAAAACTCCAAAACTCCAAAACTCCAAAACTCCAAAACTCCGAAACTCCGAAACTCCGAAACTCCAAAACTCCAAAACTCCAAAACTCCGGAACTCCGAAACTCCAAAACTCCGAAACTCCAAAACTCCAAAACTCCGAAACTCCGAAACTCCAAAACTCCAAAACTCCGAAACTCCAAAACTCCGAAACTCCGAAACTCCAAAACTCCAAAACTCCGAAACTCCAAAACTCCAAAACTCCAAAACTCCAAAACTCCAAAACTCCGAAACTCGGAAACTCGGAAACTCCGAAACTCCAAAACTCCAAAACTCCGAAACTCCAAAACTCCAAAACTCCGAAACTCCGAAACTCCAAAACTCCAAAACTCCGAAACTCCAAAACTCCAAAACTCCAAAACTCCAAAACTCTAAAACTCCAAAACTCCAAAACTCCAAAACTGCAAAACTCCAAAATTCCAAAACTCTAAAACTCCGAAACTCCAAAACTCCAAAACTCCAAAACTCCGAAACTCCGAAACTCCGAAACTCCAAAACTCCGAAACTCCGAAACTCCAAAACTCCAAAACTCCAAAACTCCAAAACTCCGAAACTCCAAAACTCCGAAACTCCAAAACTCCAAAACTCCAAAACTCCAAAACTCCAAAACTCCAAAACTCCGAAACTCCAAAACTCCAAAACTCCGAAACTCCGAAACTCTGAAACTCCGAAACTCCAAAACTCCGAAACTCCAAAACTCCGAAACTCCAAAACTCCAAAACTCCAAAACTCCAAAACTCCGAAACTCCAAAACTCCAAAACTCCAAAACTCCAAAACTGCAAAACTCCAAAACTCCAAAACTCCGAAACTCCAAAACTCCAAAACTCCGAAACTCCGAAACTCCGAAACTCCAAAACTCCGAAACTCCGAAACTCCGAAACTCCAAAACTCCGAAACTCCAAAACTCCGAAACTCCGAAACTCAGAAACTCCGAAACTCCAAAACTCCAAAACTCCAAAACTCCGAAACTCCAAAACTCCGAAACTCCAAAACTCCAAAACTCCAAAACTCCAAAACTCCGAAACTCCAAAACTCCGAAACTCCAAAACTCCAAAACTCCAAAACTCCGAAACTCCAAAACTCCAAAACTCGGAAACTCCGAAACTCCAAAACTCCGAAACTCCAAAACTCCAAAACTCCAAAACTCCAAAACTCCAAAACTCCGAAACTCCGAAACTCCAAAACTCCAAAACTCCAAAACTCCGAAACTCCGAAACTCTAAAACTCCGAAACTCCAAAACTCCGAAACTCCAAAACTCCAAAACTCCAAAACTCCAAAACTCCAAAACTCCAAAACTCCAAAACTCCGAAACTCCGAAACTCCAAAACTCCAAAACTCCGAAACTCCAAAACTCCAAAACTCCGAAACTCCGAAACTCCGAAACTCCAAAACTCCAAAACTCCCAAACTCCAAAACTCCAAAACTCCAAAACTGCAAAACTCCAAAACTGCAAAACTCCGAAACTCCAAAACTCCAAAACTCCAAAACTCCAAAACTCCGAAACTCCGAAACTCCAAAACTCCAAAACTCCGAAACTCCAAAACTCCAAAACTCCAAAACTCCAAAACTCCAAAACTCCAAAACTCCAAAACTGCAAAACTCCAAAACTGCAAAACTCCGAAACTCCAAAACTCCAAAACTCCAAAACTCCAAAACTCCGAAACTCCGAAACTCCAAAACTCCAAAACTCCGAAACTCCAAAACTCCAAAACTCCGAAACTCCAAAACTCCAAAACTCC
The DNA here is from genome assembly GCF_055824585.1 of Amblyomma mixtum. Classification (NCBI taxonomy): domain Eukaryota; kingdom Metazoa; phylum Arthropoda; class Arachnida; order Ixodida; family Ixodidae; genus Amblyomma; species Amblyomma mixtum. The sequence goes on along the minus strand of NW_028317651.1, from coordinate 6,275,654 downwards.
CAAACTCCGAAACTCCAAAACTCCAAAACTCCAAAACTCCAAAACTCCGAAACTCCAAAACTCCAAAACTCCAAAACTCCAAAACTCCGAAACTCCGAAACTCCAAAACTCCGAAACTCCGAAACTCCGAAACTCCAAAACTCCGAAACTCCAAAACTCCAAAACTCCGAAACTCCAAAACTCCGAAACTCCAAAACTCCAAAACTCCGAAACTCCAAAACTCCGAATCTCCAAAACTCCAAAACTCCGAAACTCCGAAACTCCGAAACTCCGAAACTCCAAAACTCCGAAACTCCAAAACTCCGAAACTCCGAAACTCCAAAACTCCAAAACTCCAAAACTCCGAAACTCCAAAACTCCAAAACTCCCAAACTCCGAAACTCCAAAACTCCAAAACTCCAAAACTCCAAAACTCCGAAACTCCAAAACTCCAAAACTCCAAAACTCCAAAACTCCAAAACTCCAAAACTCCGAAACTCCGAAACTCCGAAACTCCGAAACTCCGAAACTCCGAAACTCCAAAACTCCGAAACTCCAAAACTCCAAAACTCCGAAACTCCAAAACTCCGAAACTCCAAAACTCCAAAACTCCGAAACTCCAAAACTCCGAATCTCCAAAACTCCAAAACTCCAAAACTCCAAAACTCCGAAACTCCAAAACTCCAAAACTCCAAAACTCCAAAACTCCAAAACTCCGAAACTCCGAAACTCCGAAACTCCAAAACTCCAAAACTCCAAAACTCCGGAACTCCGAAACTCCGAAACTCCAAAACTCCAAAACTCCGAAACTCCGAAACTCCAAAACTCCAAAACTCCGAAACTCCAAAACTCCGAAACTCCGAAACTCCAAAACTCCAAAACTCCAAAACTCCAAAACTCCAAAACTCCGAAACTCCAAAACTCCAAAACTCCAAAACTCCAAAACTCCGAAACTCGGAAACTCGGAAACTCCGAAACTCCGAAACTCCGAAACTCGGAAACTCGGAAACTCCGAAACTCCGAAACTCCAAAACTCCAAAACTCCAAAACTCCGAAACTCCAAAACTCCAAAACTCCGAAACTCCGAAACTCCAAAACTCCAAAACTCCGAAACTCCAAAACTCCAAAACTCCAAAACTCCAAAACTCTAAAACTCCAAAACTCCAAAACTCCAAAACTGCAAAACTCCAAAATTCCAAAACTCTAAAACTCCAAAACTGCAAAACTCCAAAACTCCGAAACTCCAAAACTCCAAAACTCCGAAACTCCAAAACTCCAAAACTCCGAAACTCCGAAACTCCAAAACTCCAAAACTCCGAAACTCCAAAACTCCAAAACTCCAAAACTGCAAAACTCCAAAACTGCAAAACTCCGAAACTCCAAAACTCCAAAACTCCAAAACTCCGAAACTCCGAAACTCCGAAACTCCAAAACTCCGAAACTCCGAAACTCCAAAACTCCAAAACTCCAAAACTCCAAAACTCCGAAACTCCAAAACTCCGAAACTCCAAAACTCCAAAACGCCAAAACTCGAAAACTCCAAAACTCCAAAACTCCGAAACTCCAAAACTCCAAAACTCCGAAACTCCGAAACTCTGAAACTCCGAAACTCCAAAACTCCAAAACTCCGAAACTCCAAAACTCCGAAACTCCAAAACTCCAAAACTCCAAAACTCCGAAACTCCAAAACTCCAAAACTCCAAAACTCCAAAACTGCAAAACTCCAAAACTCCAAAACTCCGAAACTCCAAAACTCCAAAACTCCGAAACTCCGAAACTCCGAAACTCCAAAACTCCGAAACTCCGAAACTCCGAAACTCCAAAACTCCGAAACTCCAAAACTCCGAAACTCCGAAACTCCGAAACTCCAAAACTCCAAAACTCCAAAACTCCGAAACTCCAAAACTCCGAAACTCCAAAACTCCAAAACTCCAAAACTCCAAAACTCCGAAACTCCAAAACTCCGAAACTCCAAAACTCCAAAACTCCAAAACTCCGAAACTCCAAAACTCCAAAACTCGGAAACTCCGAAACTCCAAAACTCCGAAACTCCAAAACTCCAAAACTCCAAAACTCCAAAACTCCAAAACTCCGAAACTCCAAAACTCCAAAACTCCAAAACTCCGAAACTCCGAAACTCTAAAACTCCGAAACTCCAAAACTCCAAAACTCCAAAACTCCAAAACTCCAAAACTCCAAAACTCCAAAACTCCAAAACTCCGAAACTCCGAAACTCCAAAACTCCAAAACTCCGAAACTCCAAAACTCCAAAACTCCAAAACTCCGAAACTCCGAAACTCCAAAACTCCAAAACTCCGAAACTCCAAAACTCCAAAACTCCAAAACTGCAAAACTCCAAAACTGCAAAACTCCGAAACTCCAAAACTCCAAAACTCCAAAACTCCAAAACTCCGAAACTCCGAAACTCCAAAACTCCAAAACTCCGAAACTCCAAAACTCCAAAACTCCAAAACTCCGAAACTCCGAAACTCCAAAACTCCAAAACTCCAAAACTCCAAAACTCCAAAACTCCGAAACTCCGAAACTCCGAAACTCCGAAACTCCGAAACTCCAAAACTCCAAAACTCCAAAACTCCAAAACTCCGAAACTCCAAAACTCCAAAACTCCAAAACTCCAAAACTCCGAAACTCCAAAACTCCGAAACTCCAAAACTCCAAAACTCCAAAACTGCAAAACTCCAAAACTGCAAAACTCCGAAACTCCAAAACTCCAAAACTCCAAAACTCCGAAACTCCGAAACTCCGCAACTCCAAAACTCCGAAACTCCAAAACTCCGAAACTCCGAAACTCCAAAACTCCAAAACTCCGAAACTCCAAAACTCCAAAACTCCAAAACTCCGAAACTCCAAAACTCCAAAACTCCAAAACTCCAAAACTCCGAAACTCCGAAACTCCGAAACTCCAAAACTCCGAAACTCCGAAACTCCGAAACTCCAAAACTCCGAAACTCCAAAACTCCAAAACTCCGAAACTCCAAAACTCCGAAACTCCAAAACTCCAAAACTCCGAAACTCCAAAACTCCAAAACTCCGAATCTCCAAAACTCCAAAACTCCAAAACTCCGAAACTCCAAAACTCCAAAACTCCAAAACTCCAAAACTCCAAAACTCCGAAACTCCGAAACTCCGAAACTCCAAAACTCCAAAACTCCAAAACTCCGGAACTCCGAAACTCCAAAACTCCGAAACTCCAAAACTCCAAAACTCCGAAACTCCGAAACTCCAAAACTCCAAAACTCCGAAACTCCAAAACTCCGAAACTCCGAAACTCCAAAACTCCAAAACTCCGAAACTCCAAAACTCCAAAACTCCAAAACTCCAAAACTCCAAAACTCCGAAACTCGGAAACTCGGAAACTCCGAAACTCCAAAACTCCAAAACTCCAAAACTCCGAAACTCCAAAACTCCGAAACTCCGAAACTCCAAAACTCCAAAACTCCGAAACTCCAAAACTCCAAAACTCCAAAACTCCAAAACTCCAAAACTCCAAAACTCCGAAACTCCAAAACTCCAAAACTCCGAAACTCCGAAACTCTGAAACTCCGAAACTCCAAAACTCCGAAACTCCAAAACTCCGAAACTCCAAAACTCCAAAACTCCAAAACTCCAAAACTCCGAAACTCCAAAACTCCAAAACTCCAAAACTCCAAAACTCCAAAACTCCGAAACTCCAAAACTCCAAAACTCCGAAACTCCAAAACTCCAAAACTCCAAAACTCCAAAACTCCGAAACTCCGAAACTCCGAAACTCCGAAACTCCAAAACTCCGAAACTCCAAAACTCCGAAACTCCGAAACTCCAAAACTCCAAAACTCCAAAACTCCGAATCTCCAAAACTCCAAAACTCCGAAACTCCGAAACTCCGAAACTCCGAAACTCCAAAACTCCGAAACTCCAAAACTCCGAAACTCCGAAACTCCGAAACTCCGAAACTCCAAAACTCCAAAACTCCAAAACTCCAAAACTCCAAAACTCCGAAACTCCGAAACTCCGAAACTCCGAAACTCCAAAACTCCAAAACTCCAAAACTCCGGAACTCCGAAACTCCGAAACTCCAAAACTCCAAAACTCCGAAACTCCGAAACTCCAAAACTCCAAAACTCCGAAACTCCAAAACTCCGAAACTCCGAAACTCCAAAACTCCAAAACTCCAAAACTCCAAAACTCCAAAACTCCGAAACTCCAAAACTCCAAAACTCCAAAACTCCAAAACTCCAAAACTCCGAAACTCGGAAACTCGGAAACTCCGAAACTCCGAAACTCCAAAACTCCAAAACTCCAAAACTCCGAAACTCCAAAACTCCAAAACTCCGAAACTCCGAAACTCCAAAACTCCAAAACTCCGAAACTCCAAAACTCCAAAACTCCAAAACTCCAAAACTCTAAAACTCCAAAACTCCAAAACTCCAAAACTGCAAAACTCCAAAATTCCAAAACTCTAAAACTCCAAAACTGCAAAACTCCAAAACTCCGAAACTCCAAAACTCCAAAACTCCGAAACTCCAAAACTCCAAAACTCCGAAACTCCGAAACTCCAAAACTCCAAAACTCCGAAACTCCAAAACTCCAAAACTCCAAAACTGCAAAACTCCAAAACTGCAAAACTCCGAAACTCCAAAACTCCAAAACTCCAAAACTCCGAAACTCCGAAACTCCAAAACTCCGAAACTCCGAAACTCCAAAACTCCAAAACTCCAAAACTCCAAAACTCCGAAACTCCAAAACTCCGAAACTCCAAAACTCCAAAACTCCAAAACTCCAAAACTCCAAAACTCCAAAACTCCGAAACTCCAAAACTCCAAAACTCCGAAACTCCGAAACTCTGAAACTCCGAAACTCCAAAACTCCGAAACTCCAAAACTCCGAAACTCCAAAACTCCAAAACTCCAAAACTCCAAAACTCCGAAACTCCAAAACTCCAAAACTCCAAAACTCCAAAACTGCAAAACTCCAAAACTCCAAAACTCCGAAACTCCAAAACTCCAAAACTCCGAAACTCCGAAACTCCGAAACTCCAAAACTCCGAAACTCCGAAACTCCGAAACTCCGAAACTCCAAAACTCCGAAACTCCAAAACTCCGAAACTCCGAAACTCCGAAACTCCGAAACTCCAAAACTCCAAAACTCCAAAACTCCGAAACTCCGAAACTCCAAAACTCCAAAACTCCAAAACTCCAAAACTCCAAAACTCCGAAACTCCGAAACTCCGAAACTCCGAAACTCCGAAACTCCAAAACTCCCAAACTCCCAAACTCCGAAACTCCAAAACTCCAAAACTCCAAAACTCCAAAACTCCCAAACTCCGAAACTCCAAAACTCCAAAACTCCAAAACTCCAAAACTGCAAAACTCCAAAACTGCAAAACTCCGAAACTCCAAAACTCCAAAACTCCAAAACTCCGAAACTCCGAAACTCCGCAACTCCAAAACTCCGAAACTCCAAAACTCCGAAACTCCGAAACTCCAAAACTCCAAAACTCCGAAACTCCAAAACTCCAAAACTCCAAAGCTCCGAAACTCCAAAACTCCAAAACTCCAAAACTCCAAAACTCCAAAACTCCGAAACTCCGAAACTCCGAAACTCCAAAACTCCGAAACTCCGAAACTCCGAAACTCCAAAACTCCGAAACTCCAAAACTCCAAAACTCCGAAACTCCAAAACTCCGAAACTCCAAAACTCCAAAACTCCGAAACTCCAAAACTCCAAAACTCCGAATCTCCAAAACTCCAAAACTCCAAAACTCCGAAACTCCAAAACTCCAAAACTCCAAAACTCCAAAACTCCAAAACTCCAAAACTCCGAAACTCCGAAACTCCGAAACTCCAAAACTCCAAAACTCCAAAACTCCGGAACTCCGAAACTCCAAAACTCCGAAACTCCAAAACTCCAAAACTCCGAAACTCCGAAACTCCAAAACTCCAAAACTCCAAAACTCCGAAACTCCAAAACTCCAAAACTCCGAAACTCCAAAACTCCGAAACTCCAAAACTCCAAAACTCCGAAACTCCAAAACTCCGAATCTCCAAAACTCCAAAACTCCGAAACTCCGAAACTCCGAAGCTCCGAAACTCCAAAACTCCGAAACTCCAAAACTCCGAAACTCCGAAACTCCAAAACTCCAAAACTCCAAAACTCCGAAACTCCGAAACTCCAAAACTCCAAAACTCCCAAACTCCGAAACTCCAAAACTCCAAAACTCCAAAACTCCAAAACTCCGAAACTCCAAAACTCCAAAACTCCAAAACTCCAAAACTCCAAAACTCCAAAACTCCGAAACTCCGAAACTCCAAAACTCCGAAACTCCGAAACTCCGAAACTCCAAAACTCCGAAACTCCAAAACTCCAAAACTCCGAAACTCCAAAACTCCGAAACTCCAAAACTCCAAAACTCCAAAACTCCGAAACTCCAAAACTCCGAATCTCCAAAACTCCGAAACTCCGAAACTCCAAAACTCCAAAACTCCGAAACTCCAAAACTCCAAAACTCCAAAACTCCAAAACTCCAAAACTCCAAAACTGCAAAACTCCAAAACTGCAAAACTCCGAAACTCCAAAACTCCAAAACTCCAAAACTCCAAAACTCCGAAACTCCGAAACTCCAAAACTCCAAAACTCCGAAACTCCAAAACTCCAAAACTCCGAAACTCCAAAACTCCAAAACTCCCAAACTCCGAAACTCCAAAACTCCAAAACTCCAAAACTCCAAAACTCCGAAACTCCAAAACTCCAAAACTCCAAAACTCCAAAACTCCAAAACTCCGAAACTCCGAAACTCCAAAACTCCGAAACTCCGAAACTCCGAAACTCCAAAACTCCGAAACTCCAAAACTCCAAAACTCCGAAACTCCAAAACTCCGAAACTCCAAAACTCCAAAACTCCGAAACTCCAAAACTCCGAATCTCCAAAACTCCAAAACTCCGAAACTCCGAAACTCCGAAACTCCGAAACTCCAAAACTCCGAAACTCCAAAACTCCGAAACTCCGAAACTCCAAAACTCCAAAACTCCAAAACTCCGAAACTCCAAAACTCCAAAACTCCCAAACTCCGAAACTCCAAAACTCCAAAACTCCAAAACTCCAAAACTCCGAAACTCCAAAACTCCAAAACTCCAAAACTCCAAAACTCCAAAACTCCAAAACTCCGAAACTCCGAAACTCCAAAACTCCGAAACTCCGAAACTCCGAAACTCCAAAACTCCGAAACTCCAAAACTCCAAAACTCCGAAACTCCAAAACTCCGAAACTCCAAAACTCCAAAACTCCGAAACTCCAAAACTCCGAATCTCCAAAACTCCAAAACTCCAAAACTCCAAAACTCCGAAACTCCAAAACTCCAAAACTCCAAAACTCCAAAACTCCAAAACTCCGAAACTCCGAAACTCCGAAACTCCAAAACTCCAAAACTCCAAAACTCCGGAACTCCGAAACTCCGAAACTCCAAAACTCCAAAACTCCGAAACTCCGAAACTCCAAAACTCCAAAACTCCGAAACTCCAAAACTCCGAAACTCCGAAACTCCAAAACTCCAAAACTCCAAAACTCCAAAACTCCAAAACTCCGAAACTCCAAAACTCCAAAACTCCAAAACTCCAAAACTCCAAAACTCCGAAACTCGGAAACTCGGAAACTCCGAAACTCCGAAACTCCAAAACTCCAAAACTCCAAAACTCCGAAACTCCAAAACTCCAAAACTCCGAAACTCCGAAACTCCAAAACTCCAAAACTCCGAAACTCCAAAACTCCAAAACTCCAAAACTCCAAAACTCTAAAACTCCAAAACTCCAAAACTCCAAAACTGCAAAACTCCAAAATTCCAAAACTCTAAAACTCCAAAACTGCAAAACTCCAAAACTCCGAAACTCCAAAACTCCAAAACTCCGAAACTCCAAAACTCCAAAACTCCGAAACTCCGAAACTCCAAAACTCCAAAACTCCGAAACTCCAAAACTCCAAAACTCCAAAACTGCAAAACTCCAAAACTGCAAAACTCCGAAACTCCAAAACTCCAAAACTCCAAAACTCCGAAACTCCGAAACTCCGAAACTCCAAAACTCCGAAACTCCGAAACTCCAAAACTCCAAAACTCCAAAACTCCAAAACTCCGAAACTCCAAAACTCCGAAACTCCAAAACTCCAAAACTCCAAAACTCCAAAACTCCAAAACTCCAAAACTCCGAAACTCCAAAACTCCAAAACTCCGAAACTCCGAAACTCTGAAACTCCGAAACTCCAAAACTCCGAAACTCCAAAACTCCGAAACTCCAAAACTCCAAAACTCCAAAACTCCAAAACTCCGAAACTCCAAAACTCCAAAACTCCAAAACTCCAAAACTGCAAAACTCCAAAACTCCAAAACTCCGAAACTCCAAAACTCCAAAACTCCGAAACTCCGAAACTCCGAAACTCCAAAACTCCGAAACTCCGAAACTCCGAAACTCCAAAACTCCGAAACTCCAAAACTCCGAAACTCCGAAACTCCGAAACTCCGAAACTCCAAAACTCCAAAACTCCAAAACTCCGAAACTCCAAAACTCCGAAACTCCAAAACTCCAAAACTCCAAAACTCCAAAACTCCGAAACTCCAAAACTCCGAAACTCCAAAACTCCAAAACTCCAAAACTCCGAAACTCCAAAACTCCAAAACTCGGAAACTCCGAAACTCCAAAACTCCGAAACTCCAAAACTCCAAAACTCCAAAACTCCAAAACTCCAAAACTCCGAAACTCCGAAACTCCAAAACTCCAAAACTCCGAAACTCCGAAACTCTAAAACTCCGAAACTCCAAAACTCCGAAACTCCAAAACTCCAAAACTCCAAAACTCCAAAACTCCAAAACTCCAAAACTCCAAAACTCCGAAACTCCGAAACTCCAAAACTCCAAAACTCCGAAACTCCAAAACTCCAAAACTCCAAAACTCCGAAACTCCGAAACTCCAAAACTCCAAAACTCCGAAACTCCAAAACTCCAAAACTCCAAAACTGCAAAACTCCAAAACTGCAAAACTCCGAAACTCCAAAACTCCAAAACTCCAAAACTCCAAAACTCCGAAACTCCGAAACTCCAAAACTCCAAAACTCCGAAACTCCAAAACTCCAAAACTCCAAAACTCCGAAACTCCGAAACTCCAAAACTCCAAAACTCCAAAACTCCAAAACTCCAAAACTCCGAAACTCCGAAACTCCGAAACTCCGAAACTCCGAAACTCCAAAACTCCAAAACTCCGAAACTCCAAAACTCCGAAACTCCAAAACTCCAAAACTCCAAAACTCCAAAACTCCGAAACTCCAAAACTCCAAAACTCCAAAACTCCAAAACTCCGGAACTCCGAAACTCCAAAACTCCGAAACTCCAAAACTCCAAAACTCCGAAACTCCGAAACTCCAAAACTCCAAAACTCCGAAACTCCAAAACTCCGAAACTCCGAAACTCCAAAACTCCAAAACTCCGAAACTCCAAAACTCCAAAACTCCAAAACTCCAAAACTCCAAAACTCCGAAACTCGGAAACTCGGAAACTCCGAAACTCCAAAACTCCAAAACTCCAAAACTCCGAAACTCCAAAACTCCAAAACTCCGAAACTCCGAAACTCCAAAACTCCAAAACTCCGAAACTCCAAAACTCCAAAACTCCAAAACTCCAAAACTCTAAAACTCCAAAACTCCAAAACTCCAAAACTGCAAAACTCCAAAATTCCAAAACTCTAAAACTCCGAAACTCCAAAACTCCAAAACTCCAAAACTCCGAAACTCCGAAACTCCGAAACTCCAAAACTCCGAAACTCCGAAACTCCAAAACTCCAAAACTCCAAAACTCCAAAACTCCGAAACTCCAAAACTCCGAAACTCCAAAACTCCAAAACTCCAAAACTCCAAAACTCCAAAACTCCAAAACTCCAAAACTCCGAAACTCCAAAACTCCAAAACTCCGAAACTCCGAAACTCTGAAACTCCGAAACTCCAAAACTCCGAAACTCCAAAACTCCGAAACTCCAAAACTCCAAAACTCCAAAACTCCAAAACTCCGAAACTCCAAAACTCCAAAACTCCAAAACTCCAAAACTGCAAAACTCCAAAACTCCAAAACTCCGAAACTCCAAAACTCCAAAACTCCGAAACTCCGAAACTCCGAAACTCCAAAACTCCGAAACTCCGAAACTCCGAAACTCCAAAACTCCGAAACTCCAAAACTCCGAAACTCCGAAACTCCGAAACTCCGAAACTCCAAAACTCCAAAACTCCAAAACTCCGAAACTCCAAAACTCCGAAACTCCAAAACTCCAAAACTCCAAAACTCCAAAACTCCGAAACTCCAAAACTCCGAAACTCCAAAACTCCAAAACTCCGAAACTCCAAAACTCCAAAACTCCGAATCTCCAAAACTCCAAAACTCCAAAACTCCGAAACTCCAAAACTCCAAAACTCCAAAACTCCAAAACTCCAAAACTCCGGAACTCCGAAACTCCAAAACTCCGAAACTCCAAAACTCCAAAACTGCGAAACTCCGAAACTCCAAAACTCCAAAACTCCGAAACTCCAAAACTCCGAAACTCCGAAACTCCAAAACTCCAAAACTCCGAAACTCCAAAACTCCAAAACTCCAAAACTCCAAAACTCCAAAACTCCAAAACTCCGAAACTCGGAAACTCGGAAACTCCGAAACTCCAAAACTCCAAAACTCCAAAACTCCGAAACTCCAAAACTCCAAAACTCCGAAACTCCGAAACTCCAAAACTCCAAAACTCCGAAACTCCAAAACTCCAAAACTCCAAAACTCCAAAACTCTAAAACTCCAAAACTCCAAAACTCCAAAACTGCAAAACTCCAAAATTCCAAAACTCTAAAACTCCGAAACTCCAAAACTCCAAAACTCCATAACTCCGAAACTCCGAAACTCCGAAACTCCAAAACTCCGAAACTCCGAAACTCCAAAACTCCAAAACTCCAAAACTCCAAAACTCCGAAACTCCAAAACTCCGAAACTCCAAAACTCCAAAACTCCAAAACTCCAAAACTCCAAAACTCCAAAACTCCGAAACTCCAAAACTCCAAAACTCCGAAACTCCGAAACTCTGAAACTCCGAAACTCCAAAACTCCGAAACTCCAAAACTCCGAAACTCCAAAACTCCAAAACTCCAAAACTCCAAAACTCCGAAACTCCAAAACTCCAAAACTCCAAAACTCCAAAACTGCAAAACTCCAAAACTCCAAAACTCCGAAACTCCAAAACTCCAAAACTCCGAAACTCCGAAACTCCGAAACTCCAAAACTCCGAAACTCCGAAACTCCAAAACTCCGAAACTCCAAAACTCCGAAACTCCGAAACTCCGAAACTCCGAAACTCCAAAACTCCAAAACTCCAAAACTCCGAAACTCCAAAACTCCGAAACTCCAAAACTCCAAAACTCCAAAACTCCAAAACTCCGAAACTCCAAAACTCCGAAACTCCAAAACTCCAAAACTCCAAAACTCCGAAACTCCAAAACTCCAAAACTCCAAAACTCGGAAACTCCGAAACTCCAAAACTCCGAAACTCGGAAACTCGGAAACTCCGAAACTCCGAAACTCCAAAACTCCAAAACTCCAAAACTCCGAAACTCCAAAACTCCAAAACTCCGAAACTCCGAAACTCCGAAACTCCAAAACTCCAAAACTCCGAAACTCCAAAACTCCAAAACTCCAAAACTCCAAAACTCTAAAACTCCAAAACTCCAAAACTCCAAAACTCCAAAACTCCGAAACTCCAAAACTCCAAAACTCCGAAACTCCAAAACTCCAAAACTCCAAAACTCCAAAACTCCAAAACTCCGAAACTCCGAAACTCCAAAACTCCGAAACTCCGAAACTCCAAAACTCCGAAACTCCAAAACTCCAAAACTCCGAAACTCCAAAACTCCGAAACTCCAAAACTCCAAAACTCCGAAACTCCAAAACTCCGAATCTCCAAAACTCCAAAACTCCAAAACTCCAAAACTCCGAAACTCCAAAACTCCAAAACTCCAAAACTCCAAAACTCCAAAACTCCGAAACTCCGAAACTCCGAAACTCCGAAACTCCAAAACTCCAAAACTCCAAAACTCCGGAACTCCGAAACTCCGAAACTCCAAAACTCCAAAACTCCGAAACTCCGAAACTCCAAAACTCCAAAACTCCGAAACTCCAAAACTCCGAAACTCCGAAACTCCAAAACTCCAAAACTCCAAAACTCCAAAACTCCAAAACTCCGAAACTCCAAAACTCCAAAACTCCAAAACTCCAAAACTCCAAAACTCCGAAACTCGGAAACTCGGAAACTCCGAAACTCCGAAACTCCAAAACTCCAAAACTCCAAAACTCCGAAACTCCAAAACTCCAAAACTCCGAAACTCCGAAACTCCAAAACTCCAAAACTCCGAAACTCCAAAACTCCAAAACTCCAAAACTCCAAAACTCTAAAACTCCAAAACTCCAAAACTCCAAAACTGCAAAACTCCAAAATTCCAAAACTCTAAAACTCCAAAACTGCAAAACTCCAAAACTCCGAAACTCCAAAACTCCAAAACTCCGAAACTCCAAAACTCCAAAACTCCGAAACTCCGAAACTCCAAAACTCCAAAACTCCGAAACTCCAAAACTCCAAAACTCCAAAACTGCAAAACTCCAAAACTGCAAAACTCCGAAACTCCAAAACTCCAAAACTCCAAAACTCCGAAACTCCGAAACTCCGAAACTCCAAAACTCCGAAACTCCGAAACTCCAAAACTCCAAAACTCCAAAACTCCAAAACTCCGAAACTCCAAAACTCCGAAACTCCAAAACTCCAAAACTCCAAAACTCCAAAACTCCAAAACTCCAAAACTCCGAAACTCCAAAACTCCAAAACTCCGAAACTCCGAAACTCTGAAACTCCGAAACTCCAAAACTCCGAAACTCCAAAACTCCGAAACTCCAAAACTCCAAAACTCCAAAACTCCAAAACTCCGAAACTCCAAAACTCCAAAACTCCAAAACTCCAAAACTGCAAAACTCCAAAACTCCAAAACTCCGAAACTCCAAAACTCCAAAACTCCGAAACTCCGAAACTCCGAAACTCCAAAACTCCGAAACTCCGAAACTCCGAAACTCCAAAACTCCGAAACTCCAAAACTCCGAAACTCCGAAACTCCGAAACTCCGAAACTCCAAAACTCCAAAACTCCAAAACTCCGAAACTCCAAAACTCCGAAACTCCAAAACTCCAAAACTCCAAAACTCCAAAACTCCGAAACTCCAAAACTCCAAAAGTGCAAAAATCCAAAACTCCAAAACTCAAAAACTCCTAAACTCCAAAAATCCAAAACTCCAAAACTCCAAAACTCCGAAACTCCAAAACTCCGAAACTCCGAATCTCCAAAACTCCAAAACTCCGAAACTCCAAAACTCCGAAACTCCGAAACTCCAAAACTCCAAAACTCCAAAAGTGCAAAAATCCAGAACTCCAAAACTCAAAAAATCAAAAACTCCAAAAATCCAAAACTCCAAAACTCCGAAACTCCGAAACTCCGAAAATCCAAAAATCCATACCTCCAAAATCCAAAATTCTAAAACTCCAAAACTACAAAATATTGGAACAACAAAACCCCAAATCTCGAAAAATCCATACCTCCAAAACTCCAAAAATCCAAAACTCCGAAACTCCAAAACTCCAAAAGTGCAAAAATCCAAAACTCCAAAGCTCTAAAACTCCAAAAGTCCAATAATCCGAAACTCCGAAAGTCAAAACTCCAAAAATCCAAGACTCCAAAAATCCAAAACTCCAAAAATACAAAACTCGAAAACTTCAAAACTGCAAAAATCCAAAACTCCAAAATTCCGAAACTCGGAAACTCCAAAACTCGGAAACTCCAAAACTCCGAAACTCCAAAACTCCAAAACTCGGAAACTCCGAAACTCCAAAACTCCGAAACTCCAAAACTCCAAAACTCCAAAACTCCAAAACTCCAAAACTCCGAAACTCCGAAACTCCAAAACTCCAAAACTCCAAAACTCCGAAACTCCGAAACTCTAAAACTCCGAAACTCCAAAACTCCGAAACTCCAAAACTCCAAAACTCCAAAACTCCAAAACTCCAAAACTCCAAAACTCCAAAACTCCGAAACTCCGAAACTCCAAAACTCCAAAACTCCGAAACTCCAAAACTCCAAAACTCCAAAACTCCGAAACTCCGAAACTCCAAAACTCCAAAACTCCGAAACTCCAAAACTCCAAAACTCCAAAACTGCAAAACTCCAAAACTGCAAAACTCCGAAACTCCAAAACTCCAAAACTCCAAAACTCCAAAACTCCGAAACTCCGAAACTCCAAAACTCCAAAACTCCGAAACTCCAAAACTCCAAAACTCCAAAACTCCGAAACTCCGAAACTCCAAAACTCCAAAACTCCAAAACTCCAAAACTCCAAAACTCCGAAACTCCGAAACTCCGAAACTCCGAAACTCCGAAACTCCAAAACTCCAAAACTCCAAAACTCCAAAACTCCGAAACTCCAAAACTCCAAAACTCCAAAACTCCAAAACTCCGAAACTCCAAAACTCCGAAACTCCAAAACTCCAAAACTCCAAAACTGCAAAACTCCAAAACTGCAAAACTCCGAAACTCCAAAACTCCAAAACTCCAAAACTCCGAAACTCCGAAACTCCGCAACTCCAAAACTCCGAAACTCCAAAACTCCGAAACTCCGAAACTCCAAAACTCCAAAACTCCGAAACTCCAAAACTCCAAAACTCCAAAACTCCGAAACTCCAAAACTCCAAAACTCCAAAACTCCAAAACTCCGAAACTCCGAAACTCCGAAACTCCAAAACTCCGAAACTCCGAAACTCCGAAACTCCAAAACTCCGAAACTCCAAAACTCCAAAACTCCGAAACTCCAAAACTCCGAAACTCCAAAACTCCAAAACTCCGAAACTCCAAAACTCCAAAACTCCGAATCTCCAAAACTCCAAAACTCCAAAACTCCGAAACTCCAAAACTCCAAAACTCCAAAACTCCAAAACTCCAAAACTCCGAAACTCCGAAACTCCGAAACTCCAAAACTCCAAAACTCCAAAACTCCGGAACTCCGAAACTCCAAAACTCCGAAACTCCAAAACTCCAAAACTCCGAAACTCCGAAACTCCAAAACTCCAAAACTCCGAAACTCCAAAACTCCTAAACTCCGAAACTCCAAAACTCCAAAACTCCGAAACTCCAAAACTCCAAAACTCCAAAACTCCAAAACTCCAAAACTCCGAAACTCGGAAACTCGGAAACTCCGAAACTCCAAAACTCCAAAACTCCAAAACTCCGAAACTCCAAAACTCCAAAACTCCGAAACTCCGAAACTCCAAAACTCCAAAACTCCGAAACTCCAAAACTCCAAAACTCCAAAACTCCAAAACTCTAAAACTCCAAAACTCCAAAACTCCAAAACTGCAAAACTCCAAAATTCCAAAACTCTAAAACTCCGAAACTCCAAAACTCCAAAACTCCAAAACTCCGAAACTCCGAAACTCCGAAACTCCAAAACTCCGAAACTCCGAAACTCCAAAACTCCAAAACTCCAAAACTCCAAAACGCCGAAACTCCAAAACTCCGAAACTCCAAAACTCCAAAACTCCAAAACTCCAAAACTCCAAAACTCCAAAACTCCGAAACTCCAAAACTCCAAAACTCCGAAACTCCGAAACTCTGAAACTCCGAAACTCCAAAACTCCGAAACTCCAAAACTCCGAAACTCCAAAACTCCAAAACTCCAAAACTCCAAAACTCCGAAACTCCAAAACTCCAAAACTCCAAAACTCCAAAACTGCAAAACTCCAAAACTCCAAAACTCCGAAACTCCAAAACTCCAAAACTCCGAAACTCCGAAACTCCGAAACTCCAAAACTCCGAAACTCCGAAACTCCGAAACTCCAAAACTCCGAAACTCCAAAACTCCGAAACTCCGAAACTCCGAAACTCCGAAACTCCAAAACTCCAAATCTCCAAAACTCCGAAACTCCAAAACTCCGAAACTCCAAAACTCCAAAACTCCAAAACTCCAAAACTCCGAAACTCCAAAACTCCGAAACTCCAAAACTCCAAAACTCCAAAACTCCGAAACTCCAAAACTCCAAAACTCGGAAACTCCGAAACTCCAAAACTCCGAAACTCCAAAACTCCAAAACTCCAAAACTCCAAAACTCCAAAACTCCGAAACTCCGAAACTCCAAAACTCCAAAACTCCAAAACTCCGAAACTCCGAAACTCTAAAACTCCGAAACTCCAAAACTCCGAAACTCCAAAACTCCAAAACTCCAAAACTCCAAAACTCCAAAACTCCAAAACTCCAAAACTCCGAAACTCCGAAACTCCAAAACTCCAAAACTCCGAAACTCCAAAACTCCAAAACTCCAAAACTCCGAAACTCCGAAACTCCAAAACTCCAAAACTCCGAAACTCCAAAACTCCAAAACTCCAAAACTGCAAAACTCCAAAACTGCAAAACTCCGAAACTCCAAAACTCCAAAACTCCAAAACTCCGAAACTCCGAAACTCCAAAACTCCAAAACTCCGAAACTCCAAAACTCCAAAACTCCAAAACTCCGAAACTCCGAAACTCCAAAACTCCAAAACTCCAAAACTCCAAAACTCCAAAACTCCGAAACTCCGAAACTCCGAAACTCCGAAACTCCGAAACTCCAAAACTCCAAAACTCCAAAACTCCAAAACTCCGAAACTCCAAAACTCCAAAACTCCAAAACTCCAAAACTCCGAAACTCCAAAACTCCAAAACTCCAAAACTCCAAAACTCCAAAACTGCAAAACTCCAAAACTGCAAAACTCCGAAACTCCAAAACTCCAAAACTCCAAAACTCCGAAACTCCGAAACTCCGCAACTCCAAAACTCCGAAACTCCAAAACTCCGAAACTCCGAAACTCCAAAACTCCAAAACTCCGAAACTCCAAAACTCCAAAACTCCAAAACTCCGAAACTCCAAAACTCCAAAACTCCAAAACTCCAAAACTCCAAAACTCCGAAACTCCGAAACTCCGAAACTCCAAAACTCCGAAACTCCGAAACTCCGAAACTCCAAAACTCCGAAACTCCAAAACTCCAAAACTCCGAAACTCCAAAACTCCGAAACTCCAAAACTCCAAAACTCCGAAACTCCAAAACTCCAAAACTCCGAATCTCCAAAACTCCAAAACTCCAAAACTCCGAAACTCCAAAACTCCAAAACTCCAAAACTCCAAAACTCCAAAACTCCGAAACTCCGAAACTCCGAAACTCCAAAACTCCAAAACTCCAAAACTCCGAAACTCCAAAACTCCTAAACTCCGAAACTCCAAAACTCCAAAACTCCGAAACTCCAAAACTCCAAAACTCCAAAACTCCAAAACTCCAAAACTCCGAAACTCGGAAACTCGGAAACTCCGAAACTCCAAAACTCCAAAACTCCAAAACTCCGAAACTCCAAAACTCCAAAACTCCGAAACTCCGAAACTCCAAAACTCCAAAACTCCGAAACTCCAAAACTCCAAAACTCCAAAACTCCAAAACTCTAAAACTCCAAAACTCCAAAACTCCAAAACTGCAAAACTCCAAAATTCCAAAACTCTAAAACTCCGAAACTCCAAAACTCCAAAACTCCAAAACTCCGAAACTCCGAAACTCCGAAACTCCAAAACTCCGAAACTCCGAAACTCCAAAACTCCAAAACTCCAAAACTCCAAAACGCCGAAACTCCAAAACTCCGAAACTCCAAAACTCCAAAACTCCAAAACTCCAAAACTCCAAAACTCCAAAACTCCGAAACTCCAAAACTCCAAAACTCCGAAACTCCGAAACTCTGAAACTCCGAAACTCCAAAACTCCGAAACTCCAAAACTCCGAAACTCCAAAACTCCAAAACTCCAAAACTCCAAAACTCCGAAACTCCAAAACTCCAAAACTCCAAAACTCCAAAACTGCAAAACTCCAAAACTCCAAAACTCCGAAACTCCAAAACTCCAAAACTCCGAAACTCCGAAACTCCGAAACTCCAAAACTCCGAAACTCCGAAACTCCGAAACTCCAAAACTCCGAAACTCCAAAACTCCGAAACTCCGAAACTCCGAAACTCCGAAACTCCAAAACTCCAAATCTCCAAAACTCCGAAACTCCAAAACTCCGAAACTCCAAAACTCCAAAACTCCAAAACTCCAAAACTCCGAAACTCCAAAACTCCGAAACTCCAAAACTCCAAAACTCCAAAACTCCGAAACTCCAAAACTCCAAAACTCGGAAACTCCGAAACTCCAAAACTCCGAAACTCCAAAACTCCAAAACTCCAAAACTCCAAAACTCCAAAACTCCGAAACTCCGAAACTCCAAAACTCCAAAACTCCAAAACTCCGAAACTCCGAAACTCTAAAACTCCGAAACTCCAAAACTCCGAAACTCCAAAACTCCAAAACTCCAAAACTCCAAAACTCCAAAACTCCAAAACTCCAAAACTCCGAAACTCCGAAACTCCAAAACTCCAAAACTCCGAAACTCCAAAACTCCAAAACTCCAAAACTCCGAAACTCCGAAACTCCAAAACTCCAAAACTCCGAAACTCCAAAACTCCAAAACTCCAAAACTGCAAAACTCCAAAACTGCAAAACTCCGAAACTCCAAAACTCCAAAACTCCAAAACTCCGAAACTCCGAAACTCCAAAACTCCAAAACTCCGAAACTCCAAAACTCCAAAACTCCAAAACTCCGAAACTCCGAAACTCCAAAACTCCAAAACTCCAAAACTCCAAAACTCCAAAACTCCGAAACTCCGAAACTCCGAAACTCCGAAACTCCGAAACTCCAAAACTCCAAAACTCCAAAACTCCAAAACTCCGAAACTCCAAAACTCCAAAACTCCAAAACTCCAAAACTCCGAAACTCCAAAACTCCAAAACTCCAAAACTCCAAAACTCCAAAACTGCAAAACTCCAAAACTGCAAAACTCCGAAACTCCAAAACTCCAAAACTCCAAAACTCCGAAACTCCGAAACTCCGCAACTCCAAAACTCCGAAACTCCAAAACTCCGAAACTCCGAAACTCCAAAACTCCAAAACTCCGAAACTCCAAAACTCCAAAACTCCAAAACTCCGAAACTCCAAAACTCCAAAACTCCAAAACTCCAAAACTCCAAAACTCCGAAACTCCGAAACTCCGAAACTCCAAAACTCCGAAACTCCGAAACTCCGAAACTCCAAAACTCCGAAACTCCAAAACTCCAAAACTCCGAAACTCCAAAACTCCGAAACTCCAAAACTCCAAAACTCCGAAACTCCAAAACTCCAAAACTCCGAATCTCCAAAACTCCAAAACTCCAAAACTCCGAAACTCCAAAACTCCAAAACTCCAAAACTCCAAAACTCCAAAACTCCGAAACTCCGAAACTCCGAAACTCCAAAACTCCAAAACTCCAAAACTCCGGAACTCCGAAACTCCAAAACTCCGAAACTCCAAAACTCCAAAACTCCGAAACTCCGAAACTCCAAAACTCCAAAACTCCAAAACTCCGAAACTCCAAAACTCCAAAACTCCGAAACTCCAAAACTCCGAAACTCCAAAACTCCAAAACTCCGAAACTCCAAAACTCCGAATCTCCAAAACTCCAAAACTCCGAAACTCCGAAACTCCGAAACTCCGAAACTCCAAAACTCCGAAACTCCAAAACTCCGAAACTCCGAAACTCCAAAACTCCAAAACTCCAAAACTCCGAAACTCCAAAACTCCAAAACTCCCAAACTCCGAAACTCCAAAACTCCAAAACTCCAAAACTCCAAAACTCCGAAACTCCAAAACTCCAAAACTCCAAAACTCCAAAACTCCAAAACTCCAAAACTCCGAAACTCCGAAACTCCAAAACTCCGAAACTCCGAAACTCCGAAACTCCAAAACTCCGAAACTCCAAAACTCCAAAACTCCGAAACTCCAAAACTCCGAAACTCCAAAACTCCAAAACTCCGAAACTCCAAAACTCCGAATCTCCAAAACTCCGAAACTCCGAAACTCCAAAACTCCAAAACTCCGAAACTCCAAAACTCCAAAACTCCAAAACTCCAAAACTCCAAAACTCCAAAACTGCAAAACTCCAAAACTGCAAAACTCCGATACTCCAAAACTCCAAAACTCCAAAACTCCAAAACTCCGAAACTCCGAAACTCCAAAACTCCAAAACTCCGAAACTCCAAAACTCCAAAACTCCGAAACTCCAAAACTCCAAAACTCCCAAACTCCGAAACTCCAAAACTCCAAAACTCCAAAACTCCAAAACTCCGAAACTCCAAAACTCCAAAACTCCAAAACTCCAAAACTCCAAAACTCCGAAACTCCGAAACTCCAAAACTCCGAAACTCCGAAACTCCGAAACTCCAAAACTCCGAAACTCCAAAACTCCGAAACTCCGAAACTCCAAAACTCCAAAACTCCAAAACTCCGAAACTCCAAAACTCCAAAACTCCCAAACTCCGAAACTCCAAAACTCCAAAACTCCAAAACTCCAAAACTCCGAAACTCCAAAACTCCAAAACTCCAAAACTCCAAAACTCCAAAACTCCAAAACTCCGAAACTCCGAAACTCCAAAACTCCGAAACTCCGAAACTCCGAAACTCCAAAACTCCGAAACTCCAAAACTCCAAAACTCCGAAACTCCAAAACTCCGAAACTCCAAAACTCCAAAACTCCGAAACTCCAAAACTCCGAATCTCCAAAACTCCAAAACTCCAAAACTCCAAAACTCCGAAACTCCAAAACTCCAAAACTCCAAAACTCCAAAACTCCAAAACTCCGAAACTCCGAAACTCCGAAACTCCAAAACTCCAAAACTCCAAAACTCCGGAACTCCGAAACTCCGAAACTCCAAAACTCCAAAACTCCGAAACTCCGAAACTCCAAAACTCCAAAACTCCGAAACTCCAAAACTCCGAAACTCCGAAACTCCAAAACTCCAAAACTCCAAAACTCCAAAACTCCAAAACTCCGAAACTCCAAAACTCCGAAACTCGGAAACTCGGAAACTCCGAAACTCCGAAACTCCAAAACTCCAAAACTCCAAAACTCCGAAACTCCAAAACTCCAAAACTCCGAAACTCCGAAACTCCAAAACTCCAAAACTCCGAAACTCCAAAACTCCAAAACTCCGAAACTCCAAAACTCCAAAACTCCGAAACTCCAAAACTCCGAATCTCCAAAACTCCGAAACTCCGAAACTCCAAAACTCCAAAACTCCGAAACTCCAAAACTCCAAAACTCCAAAACTCCAAAACTCCAAAACTCCAAAACTGCAAAACTCCAAAACTGCAAAACTCCGAAACTCCAAAACTCCAAAACTCCAAAACTCCAAAACTCCGAAACTCCGAAACTCCAAAACTCCAAAACTCCGAAACTCCAAAACTCCAAAACTCCGAAACTCCAAAACTCCAAAACTCCCAAACTCCGAAACTCCAAAACTGCAAAACTCCAAAACTCCAAAACTCCGAAACTCCAAAACTCCAAAACTCCAAAACTCCAAAACTCCAAAACTCCGAAACTCCGAAACTCCAAAACTCCGAAACTCCGAAACTCCGAAACTCCAAAACTCCGAAACTCCAAAACTCCGAAACTCCGAAACTCCAAAACTCCAAAACTCCAAAACTCCGAAACTCCAAAACTCCAAAACTCCCAAACTCCGAAACTCCAAAACTCCAAAACTCCAAAACTCCAAAACTCCGAAACTCCAAAACTCCAAAACTCCAAAACTCCAAAACTCCAAAACTCCAAAACTCCGAAACTCCGAAACTCCGAAACTCCAAAACTCCAAAACTCCGAAACTCCAAAACTCCGAATCTCCAAAACTCCAAAACTCCAAAACTCCAAAACTCCGAAACTCCAAAACTCCAAAACTCCAAAACTCCAAAACTCCAAAACTCCGAAACTCCGAAACTCCGAAACTCCAAAACTCCAAAACTCCAAAACTCCGGAACTCCGAAACTCCGAAACTCCAAAACTCCAAAACTCCGAAACTCCGAAACTCCAAAACTCCAAAACTCCGAAACTCCAAAACTCCGAAACTCCGAAACTCCAAAACTCCAAAACTCCAAAACTCCAAAACTCCAAAACTCCGAAACTCCAAAACTCCAAAACTCCAAAACTCCAAAACTCCAAAACTCCGAAACTCGGAAACTCGGAAACTCCGAAACTCCGAAACTCCAAAACTCCAAAACTCCAAAACTCCGAAACTCCAAAACTCCAAAACTCCGAAACTCCGAAACTCCAAAACTCCAAAACTCCGAAACTCCAAAACTCCAAAACTCCAAAACTCCAAAACTCTAAAACTCCAAAACTCCAAAACTCCAAAACTGCAAAACTCCAAAATTCCAAAACTCTAAAACTCCAAAACTGCAAAACTCCAAAACTCCGAAACTCCAAAACTCCAAAACTCCGAAACTCCAAAACTCCAAAACTCCGAAACTCCGAAACTCCAAAACTCCAAAACTCCGAAACTCCAAAACTCCAAAACTCCAAAACTGCAAAACTCCAAAACTGCAAAACTCCGAAACTCCAAAACTCCAAAACTCCAAAACTCCGAAACTCCGAAACTCCGAAACTCCGAAACTCCAAAACTCCGAAACTCCGAAACTCCAAAACTCCAAAACTCCAAAACTCCAAAACTCCGAAACTCCAAAACTCCGAAACTCCAAAACTCCAAAACTCCAAAACTCCAAAACTCCAAAACTCCAAAACTCCGAAACTCCAAAACTCCAAAACTCCGAAACTCCGAAACTCTGAAACTCCGAAACTCCAAAACTCCGAAACTCCAAAACTCCGAAACTCCAAAACTCCAAAACTCCAAAACTCCAAAACTCCGAAACTCCAAAACTCCAAAACTCCAAAACTCCAAAACTGCAAAACTCCAAAACTCCAAAACTCCGAAACTCCAAAACTCCAAAACTCCGAAACTCCGAAACTCCGAAACTCCAAAACTCCGAAACTCCGAAACTCCGAAACTCCAAAACTCCGAAACTCCAAAACTCCGAAACTCCGAAACTCCGAAACTCCGAAACTCCAAAACTCCAAAACTCCAAAACTCCGAAACTCCAAAACTCCGAAACTCCAAAACTCCAAAACTCCAAAACTCCAAAACTCCGAAACTCCAAAACTCCGAAACTCCAAAACTCCAAAACTCCAAAACTCCGAAACTCCAAAACTCCAAAACTCGGAAACTCCGAAACTCCAAAACTCCGAAACTCCAAAACTCCAAAACTCCAAAACTCCAAAACTCCGAAACTCCGAAACTCCAAAACTCCAAAACTCCGAAACTCCGAAACTCTAAAACTCCGAAACTCCAAAACTCCGAAACTCCAAAACTCCAAAACTCCAAAACTCCAAAACTCCAAAACTCCAAAACTCCAAAACTCCGAAACTCCGAAACTCCAAAACTCCAAAACTCCGAAACTCCAAAACTCCAAAACTCCAAAACTCCGAAACTCCGAAACTCCAAAACTCCAAAACTCCGAAACTCCAAAACTCCAAAACTCCAAAACTCCAAAACTCCAAAACTCCCAAACTCCGAAACTCCAAAACTCCAAAACTCCAAAACTCCAAAACTCCGAAACTCCAAAACTCCGAAACTCCAAAACTCCGAAACTCCAAAACTCCAAAACTCCGAAACTCCAAAACTCCGAAACTCCAAAACTCCAAAACTCCGAAACTCCAAAACTCCGAATCTCCAAAACTCCAAAACTCCAAAACTCCAAAACTCCGAAACTCCAAAACTCCAAAACTCCAAAACTCCAAAACTCCAAAACTCCGAAACTCCGAAACTCCGAAACTCCAAAACTCCAAAACTCCAAAACTCCGGAACTCCGAAACTCCGAAACTCCAAAACTCCAAAACTCCGAAACTCCGAAACTCCAAAACTCCAAAACTCCGAAACTCCAAAACTCCGAAACTCCGAAACTCCAAAACTCCAAAACTCCAAAACTCCAAAACTCCAAAACTCCGAAACTCCAAAACTCCAAAACTCCAAAACTCCAAAACTCCAAAACTCCGAAACTCGGAAACTCGGAAACTCCGAAACTCCGAAACTCCAAAACTCCAAAACTCCAAAACTCCGAAACTCCAAAACTCCAAAACTCCGAAACTCCGAAACTCCAAAACTCCAAAACTCCGAAACTCCAAAACTCCAAAACTCCAAAACTCCAAAACTCTAAAACTCCAAAACTCCAAAACTCCAAAACTGCAAAACTCCAAAATTCCAAAACTCTAAAACTCCAAAACTGCAAAACTCCAAAACTCCGAAACTCCAAAACTCCAAAACTCCGAAACTCCAAAACTCCAAAACTCCGAAACTCCGAAACTCCAAAACTCCAAAACTCCGAAACTCCAAAACTCCAAAACTCCAAAACTGCAAAACTCCAAAACTGCAAAACTCCGAAACTCCAAAACTCCAAAACTCCAAAACTCCGAAACTCCGAAACTCCGAAACTCCGAAACTCCAAAACTCCGAAACTCCGAAACTCCAAAACTCCAAAACTCCAAAACTCCAAAACTCCGAAACTCCAAAACTCCGAAACTCCAAAACTCCAAAACTCCAAAACTCCAAAACTCCAAAACTCCAAAACTCCGAAACTCCAAAACTCCAAAACTCCGAAACTCCGAAACTCTGAAACTCCGAAACTCCAAAACTCCGAAACTCCAAAACTCCGAAACTCCAAAACTCCAAAACTCCAAAACTCCAAAACTCCGAAACTCCAAAACTCCAAAACTCCAAAACTCCAAAACTGCAAAACTCCAAAACTCCAAAACTCCGAAACTCCAAAACTCCAAAACTCCGAAACTCCGAAACTCCGAAACTCCAAAACTCCGAAACTCCGAAACTCCGAAACTCCAAAACTCCGAAACTCCAAAACTCCGAAACTCCGAAACTCCGAAACTCCGAAACTCCAAAACTCCAAAACTCCAAAACTCCGAAACTCCAAAACTCCGAAACTCCAAAACTCCAAAACTCCAAAACTCCAAAACTCCGAAACTCCAAAACTCCGAAACTCCAAAACTCCAAAACTCCAAAACTCCGAAACTCCAAAACTCCAAAACTCGGAAACTCCGAAACTCCAAAACTCCGAAACTCCAAAACTCCAAAACTCCAAAACTCCAAAACTCCGAAACTCCGAAACTCCAAAACTCCAAAACTCCGAAACTCCGAAACTCTAAAACTCCGAAACTCCAAAACTCCGAAACTCCAAAACTCCAAAACTCCAAAACTCCAAAACTCCAAAACTCCAAAACTCCAAAACTCCGAAACTCCGAAACTCCAAAACTCCAAAACTCCGAAACTCCAAAACTCCAAAACTCCAAAACTCCGAAACTCCGAAACTCCAAAACTCCAAAACTCCGAAACTCCAAAACTCCAAAACTCCAAAACTCCAAAACTGCAAAACTCCAAAACTGCAAAACTCCGAAACTCCAAAACTCCAAAACTCCAAAACTCCAAAACTCCGAAACTCCGAAACTCCAAAACTCCAAAACTCCGAAACTCCAAAACTCCAAAACTCCAAAACTCCGAAACTCCGAAACTCCAAAACTCCAAAACTCCAAAACTCCAAAACTCCAAAACTCCGAAACTCCGAAACTCCGAAACTCCGAAACTCCGAAACTCCAAAACTCCAAAACTCCAAAACTCCAAAACTCCGAAACTCCAAAACTCCAAAACTCTAAAACTCCAAAACTCCGAAACTCCAAAACTCCGAAACTCCAAAACTCCAAAACTCCAAAACTGCAAAACTCCAAAACTGCAAAACTCCGAAACTCCAAAACTCCAAAACTCCAAAACTCCGAAACTCCGAAACTCCGCAACTCCAAAACTCCGAAACTCCAAAACTCCGAAACTCCGAAACTCCAAAACTCCAAAACTCCGAAACTCCAAAACTCCAAAACTCCAAAACTCCGAAACTCCAAAACTCCAAAACTCCAAAACTCCAAAACTCCGAAACTCCGAAACTCCGAAACTCCAAAACTCCGAAACTCCGAAACTCTGAAACTCCAAAACTCCGAAACTCCAAAACTCCAAAACTCCGAAACTCCAAAACTCCGAAACTCCAAAACTCCAAAACTCCGAAACTCCAAAACTCCAAAACTCCGAATCTCCAAAACTCCAAAACTCCGAAACTCCAAAACTCCAAAACTCCAAAACTCCAAAACTCCAAAACTCCGAAACTCCGAAACTCCGAAACTCCAAAACTCCAAAACTCCAAAACTCCGGAACTCCGAAACTCCAAAACTCCGAAACTCCAAAACTCCAAAACTCCGAAACTCCGAAACTCCAAAACTCCAAAACTCCGAAACTCCAAAACTCCGAAACTCCGAAACTCCAAAACTCCAAAACTCCGAAACTCCAAAACTCCAAAACTCCAAAACTCCAAAACTCCAAAACTCCGAAACTCCGAAACTCCAAAACTCCAAAACTCCGAAACTCCAAAACTCCAAAACTCCGAAACTCCAAAACTCCAAAACTCCCAAACTCCGAAACTCCAAAACTCCAAAACTCCAAAACTCCAAAACTCCGAAACTCCAAAACTCCAAAACTCCAAAACTCCAAAACTCCAAAACTCCGAAACTCCGAAACTCCAAAACTCCGAAACTCCGAAACTCCGAAACTCCAAAACTCCGAAACTCCAAAACTCCGAAACTCCGAAACTCCAAAACTCCAAAACTCCAAAACTCCGAAACTCCAAAACTCCAAAACTCCCAAACTCCGAAACTCCAAAACTCCAAAACTCCAAAACTCCAAAACTCCGAAACTCCAAAACTCCAAAACTCCAAAACTCCAAAACTCCAAAACTCCAAAACTCCGAAACTCCGAAACTCCAAAACTCCGAAACTCCGAAACTCCGAAACTCCAAAACTCCGAAACTCCAAAACTCCAAAACTCCGAAACTCCAAAACTCCGAAACTCCAAAACTCCAAAACTCCGAAACTCCAAAACTCCGAATCTCCAAAACTCCAAAACTCCAAAACTCCAAAACTCCGAAACTCCAAAACTCCAAAACTCCAAAACTCCAAAACTCCAAAACTCCGAAACTCCGAAACTCCGAAACTCCAAAACTCCAAAACTCCAAAACTCCGGAACTCCGAAACTCCGAAACTCCAAAACTCCAAAACTCCGAAACTCCGAAACTCCAAAACTCCAAAACTCCGAAACTCCAAAACTCCGAAACTCCGAAACTCCAAAACTCCAAAACTCCAAAACTCCAAAACTCCAAAACTCCGAAACTCCAAAACTCCGAAACTCGGAAACTCGGAAACTCCGAAACTCCGAAACTCCAAAACTCCAAAACTCCAAAACTCCGAAACTCCAAAACTCCAAAACTCCGAAACTCCGAAACTCCAAAACTCCAAAACTCCGAAACTCCAAAACTCCAAAACTCCGAAACTCCAAAACTCCAAAACTCCGAAACTCCAAAACTCCGAATCTCCAAAACTCCGAAACTCCGAAACTCCAAAACTCCAAAACTCCGAAACTCCAAAACTCCAAAACTCCAAAACTCCAAAACTCCAAAACTCCAAAACTGCAAAACTCCAAAACTGCAAAACTCCGAAACTCCAAAACTCCAAAACTCCAAAACTCCAAAACTCCGAAACTCCGAAACTCCAAAACTCCAAAACTCCGAAACTCCAAAACTCCAAAACTCCGAAACTCCAAAACTCCAAAACTCCCAAACTCCGAAACTCCAAAACTGCAAAACTCCAAAACTCCAAAACTCCGAAACTCCAAAACTCCAAAACTCCAAAACTCCAAAACTCCAAAACTCCGAAACTCCGAAACTCCAAAACTCCGAAACTCCGAAACTCCGAAACTCCAAAACTCCGAAACTCCAAAACTCCGAAACTCCGAAACTCCAAAACTCCAAAACTCCAAAACTCCGAAACTCCAAAACTCCAAAACTCCCAAACTCCGAAACTCCAAAACTCCAAAACTCCAAAACTCCAAAACTCCGAAACTCCAAAACTCCAAAACTCCAAAACTCCAAAACTCCAAAACTCCAAAACTCCGAAACTCCGAAACTCCGAAACTCCAAAACTCCAAAACTCCGAAACTCCAAAACTCCGAATCTCCAAAACTCCAAAACTCCAAAACTCCAAAACTCCGAAACTCCAAAACTCCAAAACTCCAAAACTCCAAAACTCCAAAACTCCGAAACTCCGAAACTCCGAAACTCCAAAACTCCAAAACTCCAAAACTCCGGAACTCCGAAACTCCGAAACTCCAAAACTCCAAAACTCCGAAACTCCGAAACTCCAAAACTCCAAAACTCCGAAACTCCAAAACTCCGAAACTCCGAAACTCCAAAACTCCAAAACTCCAAAACTCCAAAACTCCAAAACTCCGAAACTCCAAAACTCCAAAACTCCAAAACTCCAAAACTCCAAAACTCCGAAACTCGGAAACTCGGAAACTCCGAAACTCCGAAACTCCAAAACTCCAAAACTCCAAAACTCCGAAACTCCAAAACTCCAAAACTCCGAAACTCCGAAACTCCAAAACTCCAAAACTCCGAAACTCCAAAACTCCAAAACTCCAAAACTCCAAAACTCTAAAACTCCAAAACTCCAAAACTCCAAAACTGCAAAACTCCAAAATTCCAAAACTCTAAAACTCCAAAACTGCAAAACTCCAAAACTCCGAAACTCCAAAACTCCAAAACTCCGAAACTCCAAAACTCCAAAACTCCGAAACTCCGAAACTCCAAAACTCCAAAACTCCGAAACTCCAAAACTCCAAAACTCCAAAACTGCAAAACTCCAAAACTGCAAAACTCCGAAACTCCAAAACTCCAAAACTCCAAAACTCCGAAACTCCGAAACTCCGAAACTCCGAAACTCCAAAACTCCGAAACTCCGAAACTCCAAAACTCCAAAACTCCAAAACTCCAAAACTCCGAAACTCCAAAACTCCGAAACTCCAAAACTCCAAAACTCCAAAACTCCAAAACTCCAAAACTCCGAAACTCCAAAACTCCAAAACTCCGAAACTCCGAAACTCTGAAACTCCGAAACTCCAAAACTCCGAAACTCCAAAACTCCGAAACTCCAAAACTCCAAAACTCCAAAACTCCAAAACTCCGAAACTCCAAAACTCCAAAACTCCAAAACTCCAAAACTGCAAAACTCCAAAACTCCAAAACTCCGAAACTCCAAAACTCCAAAACTCCGAAACTCCGAAACTCTGAAACTCCAAAACTCCGAAACTCCGAAACTCCGAAACTCCAAAACTCCGAAACTCCAAAACTCCGAAACTCCGAAACTCCGAAACTCCGAAACTCCAAAACTCCAAAACTCCAAAACTCCGAAACTCCAAAACTCCGAAACTCCAAAACTCCAAAACTCCAAAACTCCAAAACTCCGAAACTCCAAAACTCCGAAACTCCAAAACTCCAAAACTCCAAAACTCCGAAACTCCAAAACTCCAAAACTCGGAAACTCCGAAACTCCAAAACTCCGAAACTCCAAAACTCCAAAACTCCAAAACTCCAAAACTCCGAAACTCCGAAACTCCAAAACTCCAAAACTCCGAAACTCCGAAACTCTAAAACTCCGAAACTCCAAAACTCCGAAACTCCAAAACTCCAAAACTCCAAAACTCCAAAACTCCAAAACTCCAAAACTCCAAAACTCCGAAACTCCGAAACTCCAAAACTCCAAAACTCCGAAACTCCAAAACTCCAAAACTCCAAAACTCCGAAACTCCGAAACTCCAAAACTCCAAAACTCCGAAACTCCAAAACTCCAAAACTCCAAAACTCCAAAACTCCAAAACTCCCAAACTCCGAAACTCCAAAACTCCAAAACTCCAAAACTCCAAAACTCCGAAACTCCAAAACTCCGAAACTCCAAAACTCCGAAACTCCAAAACTCCAAAACTCCGAAACTCCAAAACTCCGAAACTCCAAAACTCCAAAACTCCGAAACTCCAAAACTCCGAATCTCCAAAACTCCAAAACTCCAAAACTCCAAAACTCCGAAACTCCAAAACTCCAAAACTCCAAAACTCCAAAACTCCAAAACTCCGAAACTCCGAAACTCCGAAACTCCAAAACTCCAAAACTCCAAAACTCCGGAACTCCGAAACTCCGAAACTCCAAAACTCCAAAACTCCGAAACTCCGAAACTCCAAAACTCCAAAACTCCGAAACTCCAAAACTCCGAAACTCCGAAACTCCAAAACTCCAAAACTCCAAAACTCCAAAACTCCAAAACTCCGAAACTCCAAAACTCCAAAACTCCAAAACTCCAAAACTCCAAAACTCCGAAACTCGGAAACTCGGAAACTCCGAAACTCCGAAACTCCAAAACTCCAAAACTCCAAAACTCCGAAACTCCAAAACTCCAAAACTCCGAAACTCCGAAACTCCAAAACTCCAAAACTCCGAAACTCCAAAACTCCAAAACTCCAAAACTCCAAAACTCTAAAACTCCAAAACTCCAAAACTCCAAAACTGCAAAACTCCAAAATTCCAAAACTCTAAAACTCCAAAACTGCAAAACTCCAAAACTCCGAAACTCCAAAACTCCAAAACTCCGAAACTCCAAAACTCCAAAACTCCGAAACTCCGAAACTCCAAAACTCCAAAACTCCGAAACTCCGAAACTCCAAAACTCCAAAACTCCAAAACTGCAAAACTCCAAAACTGCAAAACTCCGAAACTCCAAAACTCCAAAACTCCAAAACTCCGAAACTCCGAAACTCCGAAACTCCGAAACTCCAAAACTCCGAAACTCCGAAACTCCAAAACTCCAAAACTCCAAAACTCCAAAACTCCGAAACTCCAAAACTCCGAAACTCCAAAACTCCAAAACTCCAAAACTCCAAAACTCCAAAACTCCAAAACTCCGAAACTCCAAAACTCCAAAACTCCGAAACTCCGAAACTCTGAAACTCCGAAACTCCAAAACTCCGAAACTCCAAAACTCCGAAACTCCAAAACTCCAAAACTCCAAAACTCCAAAACTCCGAAACTCCAAAACTCCAAAACTCCAAAACTCCAAAACTGCAAAACTCCAAAACTCCAAAACTCCGAAACTCCAAAACTCCAAAACTCCGAAACTCCGAAACTCCGAAACTCCAAAACTCCGAAACTCCGAAACTCCGAAACTCCAAAACTCCGAAACTCCAAAACTCCGAAACTCCGAAACTCCGAAACTCCGAAACTCCAAAACTCCAAAACTCCAAAACTCCGAAACTCCAAAACTCCGAAACTCCAAAACTCCAAAACTCCAAAACTCCAAAACTCCGAAACTCCAAAACTCCGAAACTCCAAAACTCCAAAACTCCAAAACTCCGAAACTCCAAAACTCCAAAACTCGGAAACTCCGAAACTCCAAAACTCCGAAACTCCAAAACTCCAAAACTCCAAAACTCCAAAACTCCGAAACTCCGAAACTCCAAAACTCCAAAACTCCGAAACTCCGAAACTCTAAAACTCCGAAACTCCAAAACTCCGAAACTCCAAAACTCCAAAACTCCAAAACTCCAAAACTCCAAAACTCCAAAACTCCAAAACTCCGAAACTCCGAAACTCCAAAACTCCAAAACTCCGAAACTCCAAAACTCCAAAACTCCAAAACTCCGAAACTCCGAAACTCCAAAACTCCAAAACTCCGAAACTCCAAAACTCCAAAACTCCAAAACTCCAAAACTGCAAAACTCCAAAACTGCAAAACTCCGAAACTCCAAAACTCCAAAACTCCAAAACTCCAAAACTCCGAAACTCCGAAACTCCAAAACTCCAAAACTCCGAAACTCCAAAACTCCAAAACTCCAAAACTCCGAAACTCCGAAACTCCAAAACTCCAAAACTCCAAAACTCCAAAACTCCAAAACTCCGAAACTCCGAAACTCCGAAACTCCGAAACTCCGAAACTCCAAAACTCCAAAACTCCAAAACTCCAAAACTCCGAAACTCCAAAACTCCAAAACTCTAAAACTCCAAAACTCCGAAACTCCAAAACTCCGAAACTCCAAAACTCCAAAACTCCAAAACTGCAAAACTCCAAAACTGCAAAACTCCGAAACTCCAAAACTCCAAAACTCCAAAACTCCGAAACTCCGAAACTCCGCAACTCCAAAACTCCGAAACTCCAAAACTCCGAAACTCCGAAACTCCAAAACTCCAAAACTCCGAAACTCCAAAACTCCAAAACTCCAAAACTCCGAAACTCCAAAACTCCAAAACTCCAAAACTCCAAAACTCCGAAACTCCGAAACTCCGAAACTCCAAAACTCCGAAACTCCGAAACTCTGAAACTCCAAAACTCCGAAACTCCAAAACTCCAAAACTCCGAAACTCCAAAACTCCGAAACTCCAAAACTCCAAAACTCCGAAACTCCAAAACTCCAAAACTCCGAATCTCCAAAACTCCAAAACTCCGAAACTCCAAAACTCCAAAACTCCAAAACTCCAAAACTCCAAAACTCCGAAACTCCGAAACTCCGAAACTCCAAAACTCCAAAACTCCAAAACTCCGGAACTCCGAAACTCCAAAACTCCGAAACTCCAAAACTCCAAAACTCCGAAACTCCGAAACTCCAAAACTCCAAAACTCCGAAACTCCAAAACTCCGAAACTCCGAAACTCCAAAACTCCAAAACTCCGAAACTCCAAAACTCCAAAACTCCAAAACTCCAAAACTCCAAAACTCCGAAACTCGGAAACTCGGAAACTCCGAAACTCCAAAACTCCAAAACTCCAAAACTCCGAAACTCCAAAACTCCAAAACTCCGAAACTCCGAAACTCCAAAACTCCAAAACTCCGAAACTCCAAAACTCCAAAACTCCAAAACTCCAAAACTCTAAAACTCCAAAACTCCAAAACTCCAAAACTGCAAAACTCCAAAATTCCAAAACTCTAAAACTCCGAAACTCCAAAACTCCAAAACTCCAAAACTCCGAAACTCCGAAACTCCGAAACTCCAAAACTCCGAAACTCCGAAACTCCAAAACTCCAAAACTCCAAAACTCCAAAACTCCGAAACTCCAAAACTCCGAAACTCCAAAACTCCAAAACTCCAAAACTCCAAAACTCCAAAACTCCAAAACTCCGAAACTCCAAAACTCCAAAACTCCGAAACTCCGAAACTCTGAAACTCCGAAACTCCAAAACTCCGAAACTCCAAAACTCCGAAACTCCAAAACTCCAAAACTCCAAAACTCCAAAACTCCGAAACTCCAAAACTCCAAAACTCCAAAACTCCAAAACTGCAAAACTCCAAAACTCCAAAACTCCGAAACTCCAAAACTCCAAAACTCCGAAACTCCGAAACTCCGAAACTCCAAAACTCCGAAACTCCGAAACTCCGAAACTCCAAAACTCCGAAACTCCAAAACTCCGAAACTCCGAAACTCCGAAACTCCGAAACTCCAAAACTCCAAAACTCCAAAACTCCGAAACTCCAAAACTCCGAAACTCCAAAACTCCAAAACTCCAAAACTCCAAAACTCCGAAACTCCAAAACTCCGAAACTCCAAAACTCCAAAACTCCGAAACTCCAAAACTCCAAAACTCCGAATCTCCAAAACTCCAAAACTCCGAAACTCCGAAACTCCGAAACTCCAAAACTCCAAAACTCCAAAACTCCAAAACTCCGAAACTCCGAAACTCCGAAACTCCAAAACTCCAAAACTCCAAAACTCCGGAACTCCGAAACTCCAAAACTCCGAAACTCCAAAACTCCAAAACTCCGAAACTCCGAAACTCCAAAACTCCAAAACTCCGAAACTCCAAAACTCCGAAACTCCGAAACTCCAAAACTCCAAAACTCCGAAACTCCAAAACTCCAAAACTCCAAAACTCCAAAACTCCAAAACTCCGAAACTCGGAAACTCGGAAACTCCGAAACTCCAAAACTCCAAAACTCCAAAACTCCAAAACTCCGAAACTCCAAAACTCCGAAACTCCAAAACTCCAAAACTCCGAAACTCCAAAACTCCAAAACTCCGAATCTCCAAAACTCCAAAACTCCAAAACTCCGAAACTCCAAAACTCCGAAACTCCAAAACTCCGAAACTCCAAAACTCCAAAACTCCAAAACTGCAAAACTCCAAAACTGCAAAACTCCGAAACTCCAAAACTCCAAAACTCCAAAACTCCGAAACTCCAAAACTCCAAAACTCCGAAACTCCGGAACTCGGAAACTCGGAAACTCCGAAACTCCAAAACTCCAAAACTCCAAAACTCCGAAACTCCAAAACTCCAAAACTCCGAAACTCCGAAACTCCAAAACTCCAAAACTCCGAAACTCCAAAACTCCAAAACTCCAAAACTCCAAAACTCTAAAACTCCAAAACTCCAAAACTCCAAAACTGCAAAACTCCAAAATTCCAAAACTCTAAAACTCCGAAACTCCAAAACTCCAAAACTCCAAAACTCCGAAACTCCGAAACTCCGAAACTCCAAAACTCCGAAACTCCGAAACTCCAAAACTCCAAAACTCCAAAACTCCAAAACTCCGAAACTCCAAAACTCCGAAACTCCAAAACTCCAAAACTCCAAAACTCCAAAACTCCAAAACTCCAAAACTCCGAAACTCCAAAACTCCAAAACTCCGAAACTCCGAAACTCTGAAACTCCGAAACTCCAAAACTCCGAAACTCCAAAACTCCGAAACTCCAAAACTCCAAAACTCCAAAACTCCAAAACTCCGAAACTCCAAAACTCCAAAACTCCAAAACTCCAAAACTGCAAAACTCCAAAACTCCAAAACTCCGAAACTCCAAAACTCCAAAACTCCGAAACTCCGAAACTCCGAAACTCCAAAACTCCGAAACTCCGAAACTCCGAAACTCCAAAACTCCGAAACTCCAAAACTCCGAAACTCCGAAACTCCGAAACTCCGAAACTCCAAAACTCCAAAACTCCAAAACTCCGAAACTCCAAAACTCCGAAACTCCAAAACTCCAAAACTCCAAAACTCCAAAACTCCGAAACTCCAAAACTCCGAAACTCCAAAACTCCAAAACTCCAAAACTCCGAAACTCCAAAACTCCAAAACTCGGAAACTCCGAAACTCCAAAACTCCGAAACTCCAAAACTCCAAAACTCCAAAACTCCAAAACTCCAAAACTCCGAAACTCCGAAACTCCAAAACTCCAAAACTCCAAAACTCCGAAACTCCGAAACTCTAAAACTCCGAAACTCCAAAACTCCGAAACTCCAAAACTCCAAAACTCCAAAACTCCAAAACTCCAAAACTCCAAAACTCCGAAACTCCGAAACTCCAAAACTCCGAAACTCCAAAACTCCAAAACTCCAAAACTCCGAAACTCCGAAACTCCAAAACTCCAAAACTCCGAAACTCCAAAACTCCAAAACTCCAAAACTGCAAAACTCCAAAACTGCAAAACTCCGAAACTCCAAAACTCCAAAACTCCAAAACTCCAAAACTCCGAAACTCCGAAACTCCAAAACTCCAAAACTCCGAAACTCCAAAACTCCAAAACTCCAAAACTCCGAAACTCCGAAACTCCAAAACTCCAAAACTCCAAAACTCCAAAACTCCAAAACTCCGAAACTCCGAAACTCCGAAACTCCGAAACTCCGAAACTCCAAAACTCCAAAACTCCAAAACTCCAAAACTCCGAAACTCCAAAACTCCAAAACTCCAAAACTCCAAAACTCCGAAACTCCAAAACTCCGAAACTCCAAAACTCCAAAACTCCAAAACTGCAAAACTCCAAAACTGCAAAACTCCGAAACTCCAAAACTCCAAAACTCCAAAACTCCGAAACTCCGAAACTCCGCAACTCCAAAACTCCGAAACTCCAAAACTCCGAAACTCCGAAACTCCAAAACTCCAAAACTCCGAAACTCCAAAACTCCAAAACTCCAAAACTCCGAAACTCCAAAACTCCAAAACTCCAAAACTCCAAAACTCCAAAACTCCGAAACTCCGAAACTCCGAAACTCCAAAACTCCGAAACTCCGAAACTCCGAAACTCCAAAACTCCGAAACTCCAAAACTCCAAAACTCCGAAACTCCAAAACTCCGAAACTCCAAAACTCCAAAACTCCGAAACTCCAAAACTCCAAAACTCCGAATCTCCAAAACTCCAAAACTCCAAAACTCCGAAACTCCAAAACTCCAAAACTCCAAAACTCCAAAACTCCAAAACTCCGAAACTCCGAAACTCCGAAACTCCAAAACTCCAAAACTCCAAAACTCCGGAACTCCGAAACTCCAAAACTCCGAAACTCCAAAACTCCAAATCTCCGAAACTCCGAAACTCCAAAACTCCAAAACTCCGAAACTCCAAAACTCCGAAACTCCGAAACTCCAAAACTCCAAAACTCCAAAACTCCAAAACTCCAAAACTCCGAAACTCCAAAACTCCAAAACTCCAAAACTCCAAAACTCCGAAACTCGGAAACTCGGAAACTCCGAAACTCCAAAACTCCAAAACTCCAAAACTCCGAAACTCCAAAACTCCAAAACTCCGAAACTCCGAAACTCCAAAACTCCAAAACTCCGAAACTCCAAAACTCCAAAACTCCAAAACTCCAAAACTCTAAAACTCCAAAACTCCAAAACTCCAAAACTGCAAAACTCCAAAATTCCAAAACTCTAAAACTCCAAAACTCCAAAACTGCAAAACTCCAAAACTCCAAAACTCCGAAACTCCAAAACTCCAAAACTCGGAAACTCCAAAACTCCAAAACTCCAAAACTCCGAAACTCCGAAACTCCAAAACTCCAAAACTCCGAAACTCCAAAACTCCAAAACTCCAAAACTGCAAAACTCCAAAACTGCAAAACTCCGAAACTCCAAAACTCCAAAACTGCAAAACTCCGAAAATCCGAAACTCCAAAACTCCGAAACTCCGAAACTCCAAAACTCCAAAACTCCAAAACTCCGAAACTCCAAAACTCCGAAACTCCGAAACTCCAAAACTCCAAAACTCCGAAACTCCGAAACTCCGAAACTCCGAAACTCCAAAACTCCAAAACTCCAAAACTCCGAAACTCCGAAACTCCACAACTCCAAAACTCCGAAACTCCGAAACTCCGAAACTCCGAAACTCCAAAACTCCAAAACTCCAAAACTCCGAAACTCCAAAACTCCAAAACTCCAAAACTCCAAAACTCCGAAACTCCGAAACTCCAAAACTCCAAAACTCCAAAACTCCAAAACTCCAAAACTCCGAAACTCCAAAACTCCAAAACTCCAAAACTCCAAAACTCCGAAACTCCAAAACTCCAAAACTCCAAAACTGCAAAACTCCAAAACTCCAAAACTCCGAAACTCCAAAACTCCGAAACTCCAAAACTCCAAAACTCCAAAACTCCAAAACTCCAAAACTCCAAAACTCCGAAACTCCGAAACTCCAAAACTCCAAAACTCCGAAACTCCGAAACTCCGAAACTCCAAAACTCCAAAACTCCGAAACTCCGAAACTCCAATACTCCGAAACTCCAAAACTCCAAAACTCCGAAACTCCGAAACTCCAAAACTGCAAAACTCCGAAACTCCGAAACTCCGAAACTCCGAAACTCCAAAACTCCGAAACTCCAAAACTCCGAAACTCCGAAACTCCAAAACTCCAAAACTGCAAAACTCCGAAACTCCAAAACTCCAAAACTCCAAAACTCCGAAACTCCAAAACTCCAAAACTCCAAAACTCCAAAACTCCGGAACTCCAAGACTCCAAAACTCCAACACTCCAAAACTCCAAAACTCCGAAACTCCGAAACTCCAAAACTCCGAAACTCCGAAACTCCGAAACTCCAAAACTCCGAAACTCCAAAACTCCGAAACTCCGAAACTCCAAAACTCCCAAACTCCAAAACTCCAAAACTCCGGAACTCCGAAACTCCAAAACTCCAAAACTCCAAAACTCCAAAACTCCGAAACTCCGAAACTCCAAAACTCCAAAACTCCGAAACTCCAAAACTCCGAAACTCCGAAACTCCAAAACTCCAAAACTCCAAAACTCCAAAACTCCAAAACTCCGAAACTCCGAAACTCCGAAACTCCGAAACTCCGAAACTCCAAAACTCCAAAACTCCAAAACTCCAAAACTCCGAAACTCCAAAACTCCAAAACTCCAAAACTCCAAAACTCCGAAACTCCAAAACTCCGAAACTCCAAAACTCCAAAACTCCAAAACTGCAAAACTCCAAAACTGCAAAACTCCGAAACTCCAAAACTCCAAAACTCCAAAACTCCGAAACTCCGAAACTCCGCAACTCCAAAACTCCGAAACTCCAAAACTCCGAAACTCCGAAACTCCAAAACTCCAAAACTCCGAAACTCCAAAACTCCAAAACTCCAAAACTCCGAAACTCCAAAACTCCAAAACTCCAAAACTCCAAAACTCCAAAACTCCGAAACTCCGAAACTCCGAAACTCCAAAACTCCGAAACTCCGAAACTCCGAAACTCCAAAACTCCGAAACTCCAAAACTCCAAAACTCCGAAACTCCAAAACTCCGAAACTCCAAAACTCCAAAACTCCGAAACTCCAAAACTCCAAAACTCCGAATCTCCAAAACTCCAAAACTCCAAAACTCCGAAACTCCAAAACTCCAAAACTCCAAAACTCCAAAACTCCAAAACTCCGAAACTCCGAAACTCCGAAACTCCAAAACTCCAAAACTCCAAAACTCCGGAACTCCGAAACTCCAAAACTCCGAAACTCCAAAACTCCAAATCTCCGAAACTCCGAAACTCCAAAACTCCAAAACTCCGAAACTCCAAAACTCCGAAACTCCGAAACTCCAAAACTCCAAAACTCCAAAACTCCAAAACTCCAAAACTCCGAAACTCCAAAACTCCAAAACTCCAAAACTCCAAAACTCCGAAACTCGGAAACTCGGAAACTCCGAAACTCCAAAACTCCAAAACTCCAAAACTCCGAAACTCCAAAACTCCAAAACTCCGAAACTCCGAAACTCCAAAACTCCAAAACTCCGAAACTCCAAAACTCCAAAACTCCAAAACTCCAAAACTCTAAAACTCCAAAACTCCAAAACTCCAAAACTGCAAAACTCCAAAATTCCAAAACTCTAAAACTCCAAAACTCCAAAACTGCAAAACTCCAAAACTCCAAAACTCCGAAACTCCAAAACTCCAAAACTCGGAAACTCCAAAACTCCAAAACTCCAAAACTCCGAAACTCCGAAACTCCAAAACTCCAAAACTCCGAAACTCCAAAACTCCAAAACTCCAAAACTGCAAAACTCCAAAACTGCAAAACTCCGAAACTCCAAAACTCCAAAACTGCAAAACTCCGAAAATCCGAAACTCCAAAACTCCGAAACTCCGAAACTCCAAAACTCCAAAACTCCAAAACTCCGAAACTCCAAAACTCCGAAACTCCGAAACTCCAAAACTCCAAAACTCCGAAACTCCGAAACTCCGAAACTCCGAAACTCCAAAACTCCAAAACTCCAAAACTCCGAAACTCCGAAACTCCACAACTCCAAAACTCCGAAACTCCGAAACTCCGAAACTCCGAAACTCCAAAACTCCAAAACTCCAAAACTCCGAAACTCCAAAACTCCAAAACTCCAAAACTCCAAAACTCCGAAACTCCGAAACTCCAAAACTCCAAAACTCCAAAACTCCAAAACTCCAAAACTCCGAAACTCCAAAACTCCAAAACTCCAAAACTCCAAAACTCCGAAACTCCAAAACTCCAAAACTCCAAAACTGCAAAACTCCAAAACTCCAAAACTCCGAAACTCCAAAACTCCGAAACTCCAAAACTCCAAAACTCCAAAACTCCAAAACTCCAAAACTCCAAAACTCCGAAACTCCGAAACTCCAAAACTCCAAAACTCCGAAACTCCGAAACTCCGAAACTCCAAAACTCCAAAACTCCGAAACTCCGAAACTCCAATACTCCGAAACTCCAAAACTCCAAAACTCCGAAACTCCGAAACTCCAAAACTGCAAAACTCCGAAACTCCGAAACTCCGAAACTCCGAAACTCCAAAACTCCGAAACTCCAAAACTCCGAAACTCCGAAACTCCAAAACTCCAAAACTGCAAAACTCCGAAACTCCAAAACTCCAAAACTCCAAAACTCCGAAACTCCAAAACTCCAAAACTCCAAAACTCCAAAACTCCGGAACTCCAAGACTCCAAAACTCCAACACTCCAAAACTCCAAAACTCCGAAACTCCGAAACTCCAAAACTCCGAAACTCCGAAACTCCGAAACTCCAAAACTCCGAAACTCCAAAACTCCGAAACTCCGAAACTCCAAAACTCCCAAACTCCAAAACTCCAAAACTCCGGAACTCCGAAACTCCAAAACTCCAAAACTCCAAAACTCCAAAACTCCGAAACTCCGAAACTCCAAAACTCCAAAACTCCGAAACTCCAAAACTCCGAAACTCCGAAACTCCAAAACTCCAAAACTCCAAAACTCCAAAACTCCAGAACTCCGAAACTCCGAAACTCGGAAACTCGGAAACTCCGAAACTCCGAAACTCCAAAACTCCAAAACTCCAAAACTCCGAAACTCCAAAACTCCAAAACTCCAAAACTCCGAAACTCCAAAACTCCAAAACTCCAAAACTCCAAAACTCCGAAACTCGGAAACTCGGAAACTCCGAAACTCCAAAACTCCAAAACTCCAAAACTCTAAAACTCCAAAACTCCAAAACTCCAAAACTGCAAAACTCCAAAACTCCAAAACTCCGAAACTCCAAAACTCCAAAACTCCGAAACTCCAAAACTCTAA
The DNA here is from genome assembly GCF_055824585.1 of Amblyomma mixtum. NCBI lineage: Eukaryota > Metazoa > Arthropoda > Arachnida > Ixodida > Ixodidae > Amblyomma > Amblyomma mixtum. The sequence goes on along the minus strand of NW_028317651.1, from coordinate 6,234,926 downwards.
AACTCCAAAACTCCGAAACTCCGAAACTCCAAAACTCCGAAACTCCGAAACTCCAAAACTCCAAAACTCCGAAACTCCAAAACTCCAAAACTCCAAAACTGCAAAACTCCAAAACTGCAAAACTCCGAAACTCCAAAACTCCAAAACTCCGAAACTCCGAAACTCCGAAACTCCGAAACTCCGAAACTCCGAAACTCCAAAACTCCAAAACTCCGAAACTCCGAAACTCCGAAACTCCACAACTCCGAAACTCCAAAACTCCAAAACTCCAAAACTCCGAAACTCCAAAACTCCAAAACTCCAATACTCCGAAACTCCAAAACTCCGAAACTCCGAAACTCCAAAACTCCAAAACTCCGAAACTCCAAAACTCCGAAACTCCGAAACTCCAAAACTCCGAAACTCCAAAACTCCAAAACTCCAAAACTCCGAAACTCCAAAACTCCAAAACTCCAAAACTCCGAAACTCCAAAATCCAAAACTCCAAAACTCCAAAACTCCGAAACTCGGAAACTCCAAAACTCCAAAACTCCGAAACTCCAAAACTCCGAAACTCCAAAACTCCAAAACTCCAAAACTCCAAAACTCCGAAACTCCAAAACTCCGAAACTCCAAAACTCCAAAACTCCAAAACTCCGAAACTCCAAAACTCCAAAACTCCAAAACTCCGAAACTCCGAAACTCCAAAACTCCAAAACTCCGAAACTCCAAAACTCCAAAACTCCAAAACTGCAAAACTCCAAAACTGCAAAACTCCGAAACTCCAAAACTCCAAAACTCCAAAACTCCGAAACTCCGAAACTCCGAAACTCCTAAAACTCCGATACTCCGAAACTCCAAAACTCCTAAACTCCAAAACTCCGAAACTCCACAACTCCGAAACTCCAAAACACCAAAACTCCAAAACTCCGAAACTCCGAAACTCCAAAACTCCAAAACTCCGAAACTCCGAAACTCCGAAACTCCGAAACTCCAAAACTCCAAAACTCCAAAACTCCGAAACTCCAAAACTCCAAAACTCCAAAACTCCAAAACTCCAAAACTCCGAAACTCCGAAACTCCAAAACTCCAAAACTCCAAAACTCCGAAACTCCAAAACTCCGAAACTCCAAAACTCCAAAACTCCAAAACTCCAAAACTCCAAAACTCCAAAACTCCGAAACTCGGAAACTCGGAAACTCCGAAACTCCAAAACTCCAAAACTCCAAAACTCTAAAACTCCAAAACTCCAAAACTCCAAAACTGCAAAACTCCAAAACTCCAAAACTCCGAAACTCCAAAACTCCAAAACTCCGAAACTCCAAAACTCTAAAACTCCAAAACTCCGAAACTCCGAAACTCCAAAACTCCGAAACTCCGAAACTCCAAAACTCCAAAACTCCGAAACTCCAAAACTCCAAAACTCCAAAACTGCAAAACTCCAAAACTGCAAAACTCCGAAACTCCAAAACTCCAAAACTCCGAAACTCCGAAACTCCGAAACTCCGAAACTCCGAAACTCCAAAACTCCAAAACTCCGAAACTCCGAAACTCCGAAACTCCGAAACTCCACAACTCCGAAACTCCAAAACTCCAAAACTCCAAAACTCCGAAACTCCAAAACTCCAAAACTCCAATACTCCGAAACTCCAAAACTCCGAAACTCCGAAACTCCAAAACTCCAAAACTCCGAAACTCCAAAACTCCGAAACTCCGAAACTCCAAAACTCCGAAACTCCAAAACTCCAAAACTCCAAAACTCCGAAACTCCAAAACTCCAAAACTCCAAAACTCCGAAACTCCAAAATCCAAAACTCCAAAACTCCAAAACTCCGAAACTCGGAAACTCCAAAACTCCAAAACTCCAAAACTCCAAAACTCCGAAACTCCAAAACTCCAAAACTCCAAAACTCCAAAACTCCAAAATTCCGAAACTCCGAAACTCCGAAACTCCAAAACTCCGAAACTCCGAAACTCCGAAACTCCAAAACTCCAAAACTCCGAAACTCCAAAACTCCAAAACTCCAAAACTCCGAAACTCCGAAACTCCAAAACTCCAAAACTCCGAAACTCCAAAACTCCGAAACTCCGAAACTCCAAAACTCCAAAACTCCAAAACTCCAAAACTCCAAAACTCCGAAACTCCAAAACTCCAAAACTCCAAAACTCCGAAACTCCGAAACTCCAAAACTCCAAAACTCCGAAACTCCAAAACTCCGAAACTCCGATACTCCGAAACTCCAAAACTCCAAAACTCCAAAACTCCGAAACTCCGAAACTCCGAAACTCCGAAACTCCAAAACTCCGAAACTCCAAAACACAAAAACTCCAAAACTCCGAAACTCCGAAACTCCAAAACTCCAAAACTCCGAAACTCCAAAACTCCAAAACTCCAAAACTGCAAAACTCCAAAACTCCAAAACTCCGAAACTCCAAAACTCCAAAACTCCAAAACTCCGAAACTCCGAAACTCCAAAACTCCAAAACTCCGAAACTCCAAAACTCCAAAACTCCAAAACTCCAAAACTCCAAAATTCCGAAACTCCGAAACTCCGAAACTCCAAAACTCCAAAACTCCAAAACTCCAAAACTCCGAAACTCCAAAACTCCGAAACTCCAAAACTCCGAAACTCCAAAACTCCGAAACTCCGAAACTCCAAAACTCCAAAACTCCGAAACTCCAAAACTCCGAAACTCCGAAACTCCAAAACTCCAAAACTCCAAAACTCCAAAACTCCAAAACTCCGAAACTCCAAAACTCCAAAACTCCAAAACTCCGAAACTCCGAAACTCCAAAACTCCAAAACTCCGAAACTCCAAAACTCCGAAACTCCGATACTCCGAAACTCCAAAACTCCAAAACTCCAAAACTCCGAAACTCCGAAACTCCGAAACTCCGAAACTCCAAAACTCCGAAACTCCAAAACACCAAAACTCCAAAACTCCGAAACTCCGAAACTCCAAAACTCCAAAACTCCGAAACTCCAAAACTCCAAAACTCCAAAACTCCAAAACTGCAAAACTCCAAAACTCCAAAACTCCGAAACTCCAAAACTCCAAACTCCAAAACTCCGAAACTCCGAAACTCCAAAACTCCAAAACTCCAAAACTCCGAAACTCCAAAACTCCGAAACTCCAAAACTCCAAAACTCCAAAACTCCAAAACTGCAAAACTGCAAAACTCCAAAACTCCAAAACTCCGAAACTCCAAAACTCCAAAACTCCGAAACTCCGAAACTCCGAAACTCCGAAACTCCGAAACTCCGAAACTCCGAAACTCCAAAACTCCGAAACTCCAAAACTCCGAAACTCCAAAACTGCAAAACTCCAAAACTGCAAAACTCCGAAACTCCAAAACTCCAAAACTCCGAAACTCCGAAACTCCGAAACTCCGAAACTCCGAAACTCCGAAACTCCAAAACTCCAAAACTCCGAAACTCCGAAACTCCGAAACTCCACAACTCCGAAACTCCAAAACTCCAAAACTCCAAAACTCCGAAACTCCAAAACTCCAAAACTCCAATACTCCGAAACTCCAAAACTCCGAAACTCCGAAACTCCAAAACTCCAAAACTCCGAAACTCCAAAACTCCGAAACTCCGAAACTCCAAAACTCCGAAACTCCAAAACTCCAAAACTCCAAAACTCCGAAACTCCAAAACTCCAAAACTCCAAAACTCCGAAACTCCAAAATCCAAAACTCCAAAACTCCAAAACTCCGAAACTCGGAAACTCCAAAACTCCAAAACTCCGAAACTCCAAAACTCCGAAACTCCAAAACTCCAAAACTCCAAAACTCCAAAACTCCGAAACTCCAAAACTCCGAAACTCCAAAACTCCAAAACTCCAAAACTCCGAAACTCCAAAACTCCAAAACTCCAAAACTCCGAAACTCCGAAACTCCAAAACTCCAAAACTCCGAAACTCCAAAACTCCAAAACTCCAAAACTGCAAAACTCCAAAACTGCAAAACTCCGAAACTCCAAAACTCCAAAACTCCAAAACTCCGAAACTCCGAAACTCCGAAACTCCTAAAACTCCGATACTCCGAAACTCCAAAACTCCTAAACTCCAAAACTCCGAAACTCCACAACTCCGAAACTCCAAAACACCAAAACTCCAAAACTCCGAAACTCCGAAACTCCAAAACTCCAAAACTCCGAAACTCCGAAACTCCGAAACTCCGAAACTCCAAAACTCCAAAACTCCAAAACTCCGAAACTCCAAAACTCCAAAACTCCAAAACTCCAAAACTCCAAAACTCCGAAACTCCGAAACTCCAAAACTCCAAAACTCCAAAACTCCGAAACTCCAAAACTCCGAAACTCCAAAACTCCAAAACTCCAAAACTCCAAAACTCCAAAACTCCAAAACTCCGAAACTCGGAAACTCGGAAACTCCGAAACTCCAAAACTCCAAAACTCCAAAACTCTAAAACTCCAAAACTCCAAAACTCCAAAACTGCAAAACTCCAAAACTCCAAAACTCCGAAACTCCAAAACTCCAAAACTCCGAAACTCCAAAACTCTAAAACTCCAAAACTCCGAAACTCCGAAACTCCAAAACTCCGAAACTCCGAAACTCCAAAACTCCAAAACTCCGAAACTCCAAAACTCCAAAACTCCAAAACTGCAAAACTCCAAAACTGCAAAACTCCGAAACTCCAAAACTCCAAAACTCCGAAACTCCGAAACTCCGAAACTCCGAAACTCCGAAACTCCAAAACTCCAAAACTCCGAAACTCCGAAACTCCGAAACTCCGAAACTCCACAACTCCGAAACTCCAAAACTCCAAAACTCCAAAACTCCGAAACTCCAAAACTCCAAAACTCCAATACTCCGAAACTCCAAAACTCCGAAACTCCGAAACTCCAAAACTCCAAAACTCCGAAACTCCAAAACTCCGAAACTCCGAAACTCCAAAACTCCGAAACTCCAAAACTCCAAAACTCCAAAACTCCGAAACTCCAAAACTCCAAAACTCCAAAACTCCGAAACTCCAAAATCCAAAACTCCAAAACTCCAAAACTCCGAAACTCGGAAACTCCAAAACTCCAAAACTCCAAAACTCCAAAACTCCGAAACTCCAAAACTCCAAAACTCCAAAACTCCAAAACTCCAAAATTCCGAAACTCCGAAACTCCGAAACTCCAAAACTCCGAAACTCCGAAACTCCGAAACTCCAAAACTCCAAAACTCCGAAACTCCAAAACTCCAAAACTCCAAAACTCCGAAACTCCGAAACTCCAAAACTCCAAAACTCCGAAACTCCAAAACTCCGAAACTCCGAAACTCCAAAACTCCAAAACTCCAAAACTCCAAAACTCCAAAACTCCGAAACTCCAAAACTCCAAAACTCCAAAACTCCGAAACTCCGAAACTCCAAAACTCCAAAACTCCGAAACTCCAAAACTCCGAAACTCCGATACTCCGAAACTCCAAAACTCCAAAACTCCAAAACTCCGAAACTCCGAAACTCCGAAACTCCGAAACTCCAAAACTCCGAAACTCCAAAACACAAAAACTCCAAAACTCCGAAACTCCGAAACTCCAAAACTCCAAAACTCCGAAACTCCAAAACTCCAAAACTCCAAAACTGCAAAACTCCAAAACTCCAAAACTCCGAAACTCCAAAACTCCAAAACTCCAAAACTCCGAAACTCCGAAACTCCAAAACTCCAAAACTCCGAAACTCCAAAACTCCAAAACTCCAAAACTCCAAAACTCCAAAATTCCGAAACTCCGAAACTCCGAAACTCCAAAACTCCAAAACTCCAAAACTCCAAAACTCCGAAACTCCAAAACTCCGAAACTCCAAAACTCCGAAACTCCAAAACTCCGAAACTCCGAAACTCCAAAACTCCAAAACTCCGAAACTCCAAAACTCCGAAACTCCGAAACTCCAAAACTCCAAAACTCCAAAACTCCAAAACTCCAAAACTCCGAAACTCCAAAACTCCAAAACTCCAAAACTCCGAAACTCCGAAACTCCAAAACTCCAAAACTCCGAAACTCCAAAACTCCGAAACTCCGATACTCCGAAACTCCAAAACTCCAAAACTCCAAAACTCCGAAACTCCGAAACTCCGAAACTCCGAAACTCCAAAACTCCGAAACTCCAAAACACCAAAACTCCAAAACTCCGAAACTCCGAAACTCCAAAACTCCAAAACTCCGAAACTCCAAAACTCCAAAACTCCAAAACTCCAAAACTGCAAAACTCCAAAACTCCAAAACTCCGAAACTCCAAAACTCCAAACTCCAAAACTCCGAAACTCCGAAACTCCAAAACTCCAAAACTCCAAAACTCCGAAACTCCAAAACTCCGAAACTCCAAAACTCCAAAACTCCAAAACTCCAAAACTGCAAAACTGCAAAACTCCAAAACTCCAAAACTCCGAAACTCCAAAACTCCAAAACTCCGAAACTCCGAAACTCCGAAACTCCGAAACTCCGAAACTCCGAAACTCCGAAACTCCAAAACTCCGAAACTCCAAAACTCCGAAACTCCAAAACTGCAAAACTCCAAAACTGCAAAACTCCGAAACTCCAAAACTCCAAAACTCCGAAACTCCGAAACTCCGAAACTCCGAAACTCCGAAACTCCGAAACTCCAAAACTCCAAAACTCCGAAACTCCGAAACTCCGAAACTCCACAACTCCGAAACTCCAAAACTCCAAAACTCCAAAACTCCGAAACTCCAAAACTCCAAAACTCCAATACTCCGAAACTCCAAAACTCCGAAACTCCGAAACTCCAAAACTCCAAAACTCCGAAACTCCAAAACTCCGAAACTCCGAAACTCCAAAACTCCGAAACTCCAAAACTCCAAAACTCCAAAACTCCGAAACTCCAAAACTCCAAAACTCCAAAACTCCGAAACTCCAAAATCCAAAACTCCAAAACTCCAAAACTCCGAAACTCGGAAACTCCAAAACTCCAAAACTCCGAAACTCCAAAACTCCGAAACTCCAAAACTCCAAAACTCCAAAACTCCAAAACTCCGAAACTCCAAAACTCCGAAACTCCAAAACTCCAAAACTCCAAATCTCCGAAACTCCAAAACTCCAAAACTCCAAAACTCCGAAACTCCGAAACTCCAAAACTCCAAAACTCCGAAACTCCAAAACTCCAAAACTCCAAAACTGCAAAACTCCAAAACTGCAAAACTCCGAAACTCCAAAACTCCAAAACTCCAAAACTCCGAAACTCCGAAACTCCGAAACTCCTAAAACTCCGATACTCCGAAACTCCAAAACTCCTAAACTCCAAAACTCCGAAACTCCACAACTCCGAAACTCCAAAACACCAAAACTCCAAAACTCCGAAACTCCGAAACTCCAAAACTCCAAAACTCCGAAACTCCGAAACTCCGAAACTCCGAAACTCCAAAACTCCAAAACTCCAAAACTCCGAAACTCCAAAACTCCAAAACTCCAAAACTCCAAAACTCCAAAACTCCGAAACTCCGAAACTCCAAAACTCCAAAACTCCAAAACTCCGAAACTCCAAAACTCCGAAACTCCAAAACTCCAAAACTCCAAAACTCCAAAACTCCAAAACTCCAAAACTCCGAAACTCGGAAACTCGGAAACTCCGAAACTCCAAAACTCCAAAACTCCAAAACTCTAAAACTCCAAAACTCCAAAACTCCAAAACTGCAAAACTCCAAAACTCCAAAACTCCGAAACTCCAAAACTCCAAAACTCCGAAACTCCAAAACTCTAAAACTCCAAAACTCCGAAACTCCGAAACTCCAAAACTCCGAAACTCCGAAACTCCAAAACTCCAAAACTCCGAAACTCCAAAACTCCAAAACTCCAAAACTGCAAAACTCCAAAACTGCAAAACTCCGAAACTCCAAAACTCCAAAACTCCGAAACTCCGAAACTCCGAAACTCCGAAACTCCGAAACTCCAAAACTCCAAAACTCCGAAACTCCGAAACTCCGAAACTCCGAAACTCCACAACTCCGAAACTCCAAAACTCCAAAACTCCAAAACTCCGAAACTCCAAAACTCCAAAACTCCAATACTCCGAAACTCCAAAACTCCGAAACTCCGAAACTCCAAAACTCCAAAACTCCGAAACTCCAAAACTCCGAAACTCCGAAACTCCAAAACTCCGAAACTCCAAAACTCCAAAACTCCAAAACTCCGAAACTCCAAAACTCCAAAACTCCAAAACTCCGAAACTCCAAAATCCAAAACTCCAAAACTCCAAAACTCCGAAACTCGGAAACTCCAAAACTCCAAAACTCCAAAACTCCAAAACTCCGAAACTCCAAAACTCCAAAACTCCAAAACTCCAAAACTCCAAAATTCCGAAACTCCGAAACTCCGAAACTCCAAAACTCCGAAACTCCGAAACTCCGAAACTCCAAAACTCCAAAACTCCGAAACTCCAAAACTCCAAAACTCCAAAACTCCGAAACTCCGAAACTCCAAAACTCCAAAACTCCGAAACTCCAAAACTCCGAAACTCCGAAACTCCAAAACTCCAAAACTCCAAAACTCCAAAACTCCAAAACTCCGAAACTCCAAAACTCCAAAACTCCAAAACTCCGAAACTCCGAAACTCCAAAACTCCAAAACTCCGAAACTCCAAAACTCCGAAACTCCGATACTCCGAAACTCCAAAACTCCAAAACTCCAAAACTCCGAAACTCCGAAACTCCGAAACTCCAAAACTCCGAAACTCCAAAACACAAAAACTCCAAAACTCCGAAACTCCGAAACTCCAAAACTCCAAAACTCCGAAACTCCAAAACTCCAAAACTCCAAAACTGCAAAACTCCAAAACTCCAAAACTCCGAAACTCCAAAACTCCAAAACTCCAAAACTCCGAAACTCCGAAACTCCAAAACTCCAAAACTCCGAAACTCCAAAACTCCAAAACTCCAAAACTCCAAAACTCCAAAATTCCGAAACTCCGAAACTCCGAAACTCCAAAACTCCAAAACTCCAAAACTCCAAAACTCCGAAACTCCAAAACTCCGAAACTCCAAAACTCCGAAACTCCAAAACTCCGAAACTCCGAAACTCCAAAACTCCAAAACTCCGAAACTCCAAAACTCCGAAACTCCGAAACTCCAAAACTCCAAAACTCCAAAACTCCAAAACTCCAAAACTCCGAAACTCCAAAACTCCAAAACTCCAAAACTCCGAAACTCCGAAACTCCAAAACTCCAAAACTCCGAAACTCCAAAACTCCGAAACTCCGATACTCCGAAACTCCAAAACTCCAAAACTCCAAAACTCCGAAACTCCGAAACTCCGAAACTCCGAAACTCCAAAACTCCGAAACTCCAAAACACCAAAACTCCAAAACTCCGAAACTCCGAAACTCCAAAACTCCAAAACTCCGAAACTCCAAAACTCCAAAACTCCAAAACTCCAAAACTGCAAAACTCCAAAACTCCAAAACTCCGAAACTCCAAAACTCCAAACTCCAAAACTCCGAAACTCCGAAACTCCAAAACTCCAAAACTCCAAAACTCCGAAACTCCAAAACTCCGAAACTCCAAAACTCCAAAACTCCAAAACTCCAAAACTGCAAAACTGCAAAACTCCAAAACTCCAAAACTCCGAAACTCCAAAACTCCAAAACTCCGAAACTCCGAAACTCCGAAACTCCGAAACTCCGAAACTCCGAAACTCCGAAACTCCAAAACTCCGAAACTCCAAAACTCCGAAACTCCGAAACTCCGAAACTCCGAAACTCCAAAACTCCAAAACTCCAAAACTCCAAAACTCCGAAACTCCAAAACTCCGAAACTCCAAAACTCCAAAACTCCAAAACTCCAAAACTCCGAAACTCCAAAACTCCGAAACTCCAAAACTCCAAAACTCCGAAACTCCGAAACTCCAAAACTCCAAAACTCCGAAACTCCAAAACTCCAAAACTCCAAAACTGCAAAACTCCAAAACTGCAAAACTCCGAAACTCGGAAACTCGGAAACTCCGAAACTCCAAAACTCCAAAACTCCAAAACTCTAAAACTCCAAAACTCCAAAACTCCAAAACTGCAAAACTCCAAAACTCCAAAACTCCGAAACTCCAAAACTCCAAAACTCCAAAACTCCGAAACTCCAAAACTCCAAAACTCCAAAACTGCAAAACTCCAAAACTGCAAAACTCCGAAACTCCAAAACTCCAAAACTCCGAAACTCCGAAACTCCGAAACTCCGAAACTCCGAAACTCCAAAACTCCAAAACTCCGAAACTCCGAAACTCCGAAACTCCACAACTCCGAAACTCCAAAACTCCAAAACTCCAAAACTCCGAAACTCCAAAACTCCAAAACTCCAATACTCCGAAACTCCAAAACTCCGAAACTCAGAAACTCCAAAACTCCAAAACTCCGAAACTCCAAAACTCCGAAACTCCGAAACTCCAAAACTCCGAAACTCCAAAACTCCAAAACTCCAAAACTCCGAAACTCCAAAACTCCAAAACTCCAAAACTCCGAAACTCCAAAATCCAAAACTCCAAAACTCCAAAACTCCGAAACTCGGAAACTCCAAAACTCCAAAACTCCGAAACTCCAAAACTCCGAAACTCCAAAACTCCAAAACTCCAAAACTCCAAAACTCCGAAACTCCAAAACTCCGAAACTCCAAAACTCCAAAACTCCGAAACTCCAAAACTCCAAAACTCCAAAACTCCGAAACTCCGAAACTCCAAAACTCCAAAACTCCGAAACTCCAAAACTCCAAAACTCCAAAACTGCAAAACTCCAAAACTGCAAAACTCCGAAACTCCAAAACTCCAAAACTCCAAAACTCCGAAACTCCGAAACTCCGAAACTCCTAAAACTCCGATACTCCGAAACTCCAAAACTCCTAAACTCCAAAACTCCGAAACTCCGAAACTCCGAAACTCCAAAACACCAAAACTCCAAAACTCCGAAACTCCGAAACTCCAAAACTACAAAACTCCGAAACTCCGAAACTCCGAAACTCCGAAACTCCAAAACTCCAAAACTCCAAAACTCCGAAACTCCAAAACTCCAAAACTCCAAAACTCCAAAACTCCAAAACTCCGAAACTCCGAAACTCCAAAACTCCAAAACTCCAAAACTCCGAAACTCCAAAACTCCGAAACTCCAAAACTCCAAAACTCCAAAACTCCAAAACTCCAAAACTCCGAAACTCCAAAACTCCAAAACTCCAAAACTCCAAAACTCCAAAACTGCAAAACTCCAAAACTCCAAAACTCCGAAACTCCAAAACTCCAAAACTCCGAAACTCCAAAACTCCAAAACTCCAAAACTCCGAAACTCCAAAACTCCGAAACTCCAAAACTCCAAAACTCCAAAACTCCGAAACTCCGAAACTCCGAAACTCCAAAACTCCGAAACTCCGAAACTCCAAAACTCCGAAACTCCGAAACTCCAAAACTCCAAAACTCCAAAACTCCGAAACTCCGAAACTCCAAAACTGCAAAACTGCGAAACTCCGAAACTCCGAAACTCCGAAACTCCAAAACTCCGAAACTCCAAAACTCCGAAACTCCGAAACTCCAAAACTCCAAAACTCCAAAACTCCGAAACTCCAAAACTCCAAAACTCCAAAACTCCGAAACTCCAAAACTCCAAAACTCCAAAACTCCAAAATTCCGAAACTCCGAAACTCCGAAACTCCAAAACTCCGAAACTCCGAAACTCCAAAACTCCAAAACTCCGAAACTCCAAAACTCCAAAACTCCAAAACTCCGAAACTCCGAAACTCCGAAACTCCAAAACTCCAAAACTCCGAAACTCCAAAACTCCGAAACTCCGAAACTCCAAAACTCCAAAACTCCAAAACTCCAAACCTCCAAAACTCCGAAACTCCAAAACTCCAAAACTCCAAAACTCCGAAACTCCGAAACTCCAAAACTCCAAAACTCCGAAACTCCAAAACTCCGAAACTCCGATACTCCGAAACTCCAAAACTCCAAAACTCCAAAACTCCGAAACTCCGAAACTCCGAAACTCCGAAACTCCAAAACTCCGAAACTCCAAAACACCAAAACTCCAAAACTCCGAAACTCCGAAACTCCAAAACTCCAAAACTCCGAAACTCCAAAACTCCAAAACTCCAAAACTGCAAAACTCCAAAACTGCAAAACTCCGAAACTCCAAAACTCCAAAACTCCAAAACTCCGAAACTCCGAAACTCCAAAACTCCAAAACTCCAAAACTCCGAAACTCCAAAACTCCGAAACTCCAAAACTCCAAAACTCCAAAACTCCAAAACTCCAAAACTGCAAAACTGCAAAACTCCAAAACTCCAAAACTCCGAAACTCCAAAACTCCAAAACTCCGAAACTCCGAAACTCCGAAACTCCGAAACTCCAAAACTCCGAAACTCCGAAACTCCGAAACTCCGAAACTCCAAAACTCCAAAACTCCAAAACTCCGAAACTCCAAAACTCCGAAACTCCAAAACTCCAAAACTCCAAAACTCCAAAACTCCAAAACTCCAAAACTCCGAAACTCCAAAACTCCAAAACTCCGAAACTCCGAAACTCCAAAACTCCAAAACTCCGAAACTCCAAAACTCCGAAACTCCGAAACTCCAAAACTCCAAAACTCCAAAACTCCGAAACTCCAAAACTCCGAAACTCCAAAACTCCAAAACTCCAAAACTCCAAAACTCCGAAACTCCGAAACTCCGAAACTCCAAAACTCCAAAACTCCAAAACTCCGAAACTCCAAAACTACAAAACTCCAAAACTCCAAAACTCCAAAACTCCGAAACTCCGAAACTCCAAAACTCCAAAACTCCAAAACTCCGAAACTCCAAAACTCCGAAACTCCAAAACTCCAAAACTCCAAAACTCCAAAACTCCAAAACTCCAAAACTCCGAAACTCCAAAACTCCAAAACTCCAAAATTGCAAAACTGCAAAACTCCAAAACTCCAAAACTCCGAAACTCCAAAACTCCGAAACTCCGAAACTCCGAAACTCCGAAACTCCGAAACTCCAAAACTCCGAAACTCCAAAACTCCGAAACTCCGAAACTCCGAAACTCCGAAACTCCAAAACTCCAAAACTCCAAAACTCCGAAACTCCAAAACTCCGAAACTCCAAAACTCCAAAACTCCAAAACTCCAAAACTCCGAAACTCCAAAACTCCGAAACTCCAAAACTCCAAAACTCCGAAACTCCGAAACTCCAAAACTCCAAAACTCCGAAACTGCAAAACTCCAAAACTCCAAAACTGCAAAACTCCAAAACTGCAAAACTCCGAAACTCCAAAACTCCAAAACTCCGAAACTCCGAAACTCCGAAACTCCGAAACTCCGAAACTCCGAAACTCCAAAACTCCAAAACTCCAAAACTCCGAAACTCCGAAACTCCGAAACTCCAAAACTCCGAAACTCCAAAACTCCAAAACTCCAAAACTCCGAAACTCCGAAACTCCAAAACTCCAAAACTCCAAAACTCCGAAACTCCAAAACTCCGAAACTCCGAAACTCCAAAACTCCAAAACTCCAAAACTCCAAACCTCCAAAACTCCGAAACTCCAAAACTCCAAAACTCCAAAACTCCGAAACTCCGAAACTCCAAAACTCCAAAACTCCGAAACTCCAAAACTCCGAAACTCCGATACTCCGAAACTCCAAAACTCCAAAACTCCAAAACTCCGAAACTCCGAAACTCCGAAACTCCGAAACTCCAAAACTCCGAAACTCCAAAACACCAAAACTCCAAAACTCCGAAACTCCGAAACTCCAAAACTCCAAAACTCCGAAACTCCAAAACTCCAAAACTCCAAAACTGCAAAACTCCAAAACTGCAAAACTCCGAAACTCCAAAACTCCAAAACTCCAAAACTCCGAAACTCCGAAACTCCAAAACTCCAAAACTCCAAAACTCCGAAACTCCAAAACTCCGAAACTCCAAAACTCCAAAACTCCAAAACTCCAAAACTCCAAAACTGCAAAACTGCAAAACTCCAAAACTCCAAAACTCCGAAACTCCAAAACTCCAAAACTCCGAAACTCCGAAACTCCGAAACTCCGAAACTCCAAAACTCCGAAACTCCGAAACTCCGAAACTCCGAAACTCCAAAACTCCAAAACTCCAAAACTCCGAAACTCCAAAACTCCGAAACTCCAAAACTCCAAAACTCCAAAACTCCAAAACTCCAAAACTCCAAAACTCCGAAACTCCAAAACTCCAAAACTCCGAAACTCCGAAACTCCAAAACTCCAAAACTCCGAAACTCCAAAACTCCGAAACTCCGAAACTCCAAAACTCCAAAACTCCAAAACTCCGAAACTCCAAAACTCCGAAACTCCAAAACTCCAAAACTCCAAAACTCCAAAACTCCGAAACTCCGAAACTCCGAAACTCCAAAACTCCAAAACTCCAAAACTCCGAAACTCCAAAACTACAAAACTCCAAAACTCCAAAACTCCAAAACTCCGAAACTCCGAAACTCCAAAACTCCAAAACTCCAAAACTCCGAAACTCCAAAACTCCGAAACTCCAAAACTCCAAAACTCCAAAACTCCAAAACTCCAAAACTCCAAAACTCCGAAACTCCAAAACTCCAAAACTCCAAAATTGCAAAACTGCAAAACTCCAAAACTCCAAAACTCCGAAACTCCAAAACTCCGAAACTCCGAAACTCCGAAACTCCGAAACTCCGAAACTCCAAAACTCCGAAACTCCAAAACTCCGAAACTCCGAAACTCCGAAACTCCGAAACTCCAAAACTCCAAAACTCCAAAACTCCAAAACTCCGAAACTCCAAAACTCCGAAACTCCAAAACTCCAAAACTCCAAAACTCCAAAACTCCGAAACTCCAAAACTCCGAAACTCCAAAACTCCAAAACTCCGAAACTCCGAAACTCCAAAACTCCAAAACTCCGAAACTGCAAAACTCCAAAACTCCAAAACTGCAAAACTCCAAAACTGCAAAACTCCGAAACTCCAAAACTCCAAAACTCCGAAACTCCGAAACTCCGAAACTCCGAAACTCCGAAACTCCGAAACTCCAAAACTCCAAAACTCCAAAACTCCGAAACTCCGAAACTCCGAAACTCCAAAACTCCGAAACTCCAAAACTCCAAAACTCCAAAACTCCGAAACTCCAAAACTCCAAAACTCCAATACTCCGAAACTCCAAAACTCCGAAACTCCGAAACTCCGAAACTCCAAAACTCCAAAACTCCGAAACTCCAAAACTCCAAAACTCCGAAACTCCAAAACTCCAAAACTCCAAAACTCCGAAACTCCGAAACTCCGAAACTCCAAAACTCCAAAACTCCGAAACTCCAAAACTCCGAAACTCCGAAACTCCAAAACTCCAAAACTCCAAAACTCCAAACCTCCAAAACTCCGAAACTCCAAAACTCCAAAACTCCAAAACTCCGAAACTCCGAAACTCCAAAACTCCAAAACTCCGAAACTCCAAAACTCCGAAACTCCGATACTCCGAAACTCCAAAACTCCAAAACTCCAAAACTCCGAAACTCCGAAACTCCGAAACTCCGAAACTCCAAAACTCCGAAACTCCAAAACACCAAAACTCCAAAACTCCGAAACTCCGAAACTCCAAAACTCCAAAACTCCGAAACTCCAAAACTCCAAAACTCCAAAACTGCAAAACTCCAAAACTGCAAAACTCCGAAACTCCAAAACTCCAAAACTCCAAAACTCCGAAACTCCGAAACTCCAAAACTCCAAAACTCCAAAACTCCGAAACTCCAAAACTCCGAAACTCCAAAACTCCAAAACTCCAAAACTCCAAAACTCCAAAACTGCAAAACTGCAAAACTCCAAAACTCCAAAACTCCGAAACTCCAAAACTCCAAAACTCCGAAACTCCGAAACTCCGAAACTCCGAAACTCCAAAACTCCGAAACTCCGAAACTCCGAAACTCCGAAACTCCAAAACTCCAAAACTCCAAAACTCCGAAACTCCAAAACTCCGAAACTCCAAAACTCCAAAACTCCAAAACTCCAAAACTCCAAAACTCCAAAACTCCGAAACTCCAAAACTCCAAAACTCCGAAACTCCGAAACTCCAAAACTCCAAAACTCCGAAACTCCAAAACTCCGAAACTCCGAAACTCCAAAACTCCAAAACTCCAAAACTCCGAAACTCCAAAACTCCGAAACTCCAAAACTCCAAAACTCCAAAACTCCAAAACTCCGAAACTCCGAAACTCCGAAACTCCAAAACTCCAAAACTCCAAAACTCCGAAACTCCAAAACTACAAAACTCCAAAACTCCAAAACTCCAAAACTCCGAAACTCCGAAACTCCAAAACTCCAAAACTCCAAAACTCCGAAACTCCGAAACTCCAAAACTCCAAAACTCCAAAACTCCGAAACTCCAAAACTCCAAAACTCCGAAACTCCAAAACTCCAAAACTCCAAAACTCCGAAACTCCGAAACTCCAAAACTCCAAAACTCCGAAACTCCAAAACTCCAAAACTCCAAAACTGCAAAACTCCAAAACTGCAAAACTCCGAAACTCCAAAACTCCAAAACTCCAAAACTCCGAAACTCCGAAACTCCGAAACTCCTAAAACTCCGATACTCCGAAACTCCAAAACTCCTAAACTCCAAAACTCCGAAACTCCGAAACTCCGAAACTCCAAAACACCAAAACTCCAAAACTCCGAAACTCCGAAACTCCAAAACTACAAAACTCCGAAACTCCGAAACTCCGAAACTCCGAAACTCCAAAACTCCAAAACTCCAAAACTCCGAAACTCCAAAACTCCAAAACTCCAAAACTCCAAAACTCCAAAACTCCGAAACTCCGAAACTCCAAAACTCCAAAACTCCAAAACTCCGAAACTCCAAAACTCCGAAACTCCAAAACTCCAAAACTCCAAAACTCCAAAACTCCAAAACTCCGAAACTCCAAAACTCCAAAACTCCAAAACTCCAAAACTCCAAAACTGCAAAACTCCAAAACTCCAAAACTCCGAAACTCCAAAACTCCAAAACTCCGAAACTCCAAAACTCCAAAACTCCAAAACTCCGAAACTCCAAAACTCCGAAACTCCAAAACTCCAAAACTCCAAAACTCCGAAACTCCGAAACTCCGAAACTCCAAAACTCCGAAACTCCGAAACTCCAAAACTCCGAAACTCCGAAACTCCAAAACTCCAAAACTCCAAAACTCCGAAACTCCGAAACTCCAAAACTGCAAAACTGCGAAACTCCGAAACTCCGAAACTCCGAAACTCCAAAACTCCGAAACTCCAAAACTCCGAAACTCCGAAACTCCAAAACTCCAAAACTCCAAAACTCCGAAACTCCAAAACTCCAAAACTCCAAAACTCCGAAACTCCAAAACTCCAAAACTCCAAAACTCCAAAATTCCGAAACTCCGAAACTCCGAAACTCCAAAACTCCGAAACTCCGAAACTCCAAAACTCCAAAACTCCGAAACTCCAAAACTCCAAAACTCCAAAACTCCGAAACTCCGAAACTCCGAAACTCCAAAACTCCAAAACTCCGAAACTCCAAAACTCCGAAACTCCGAAACTCCAAAACTCCAAAACTCCAAAACTCCAAACCTCCAAAACTCCGAAACTCCAAAACTCCAAAACTCCAAAACTCCGAAACTCCGAAACTCCAAAACTCCAAAACTCCGAAACTCCAAAACTCCGAAACTCCGATACTCCGAAACTCCAAAACTCCAAAACTCCAAAACTCCGAAACTCCGAAACTCCGAAACTCCGAAACTCCAAAACTCCGAAACTCCAAAACACCAAAACTCCAAAACTCCGAAACTCCGAAACTCCAAAACTCCAAAACTCCGAAACTCCAAAACTCCAAAACTCCAAAACTGCAAAACTCCAAAACTGCAAAACTCCGAAACTCCAAAACTCCAAAACTCCAAAACTCCGAAACTCCGAAACTCCAAAACTCCAAAACTCCAAAACTCCGAAACTCCAAAACTCCGAAACTCCAAAACTCCAAAACTCCAAAACTCCAAAACTCCAAAACTGCAAAACTGCAAAACTCCAAAACTCCAAAACTCCGAAACTCCAAAACTCCAAAACTCCGAAACTCCGAAACTCCGAAACTCCGAAACTCCAAAACTCCGAAACTCCGAAACTCCGAAACTCCGAAACTCCAAAACTCCAAAACTCCAAAACTCCGAAACTCCAAAACTCCGAAACTCCAAAACTCCAAAACTCCAAAACTCCAAAACTCCAAAACTCCAAAACTCCGAAACTCCAAAACTCCAAAACTCCGAAACTCCGAAACTCCAAAACTCCAAAACTCCGAAACTCCAAAACTCCGAAACTCCGAAACTCCAAAACTCCAAAACTCCAAAACTCCGAAACTCCAAAACTCCGAAACTCCAAAACTCCAAAACTCCAAAACTCCAAAACTCCGAAACTCCGAAACTCCGAAACTCCAAAACTCCAAAACTCCAAAACTCCGAAACTCCAAAACTACAAAACTCCAAAACTCCAAAACTCCAAAACTCCGAAACTCCGAAACTCCAAAACTCCAAAACTCCAAAACTCCGAAACTCCAAAACTCCGAAACTCCAAAACTCCAAAACTCCAAAACTCCAAAACTCCAAAACTCCAAAACTCCGAAACTCCAAAACTCCAAAACTCCAAAATTGCAAAACTGCAAAACTCCAAAACTCCAAAACTCCGAAACTCCAAAACTCCGAAACTCCGAAACTCCGAAACTCCGAAACTCCAAAACTCCGAAACTCCAAAACTCCGAAACTCCGAAACTCCGAAACTCCGAAACTCCAAAACTCCAAAACTCCAAAACTCCGAAACTCCAAAACTCCGAAACTCCAAAACTCCAAAACTCCAAAACTCCAAAACTCCGAAACTCCAAAACTCCGAAACTCCAAAACTCCAAAACTCCGAAACTCCGAAACTCCAAAACTCCAAAACTCCGAAACTGCAAAACTCCAAAACTCCAAAACTGCAAAACTCCAAAACTGCAAAACTCCGAAACTCCAAAACTCCAAAACTCCGAAACTCCGAAACTCCGAAACTCCGAAACTCCGAAACTCCGAAACTCCAAAACTCCAAAACTCCAAAACTCCGAAACTCCGAAACTCCGAAACTCCAAAACTCCGAAACTCCAAAACTCCAAAACTCCAAAACTCCGAAACTCCGAAACTCCAAAACTCCAAAACTCCAAAACTCCGAAACTCCAAAACTCCGAAACTCCGAAACTCCAAAACTCCAAAACTCCAAAACTCCAAACCTCCAAAACTCCGAAACTCCAAAACTCCAAAACTCCAAAACTCCGAAACTCCGAAACTCCAAAACTCCAAAACTCCGAAACTCCAAAACTCCGAAACTCCGATACTCCGAAACTCCAAAACTCCAAAACTCCAAAACTCCGAAACTCCGAAACTCCGAAACTCCGAAACTCCAAAACTCCGAAACTCCAAAACACCAAAACTCCAAAACTCCGAAACTCCGAAACTCCAAAACTCCAAAACTCCGAAACTCCAAAACTCCAAAACTCCAAAACTGCAAAACTCCAAAACTGCAAAACTCCGAAACTCCAAAACTCCAAAACTCCAAAACTCCGAAACTCCGAAACTCCAAAACTCCAAAACTCCAAAACTCCGAAACTCCAAAACTCCGAAACTCCAAAACTCCAAAACTCCAAAAGTCCAAAACTCCAAAACTGCAAAACTGCAAAACTCCAAAACTCCAAAACTCCGAAACTCCAAAACTCCAAAACTCCGAAACTCCGAAACTCCGAAACTCCGAAACTCCAAAACTCCGAAACTCCGAAACTCCGAAACTCCGAAACTCCAAAACTCCAAAACTCCAAAACTCCGAAACTCCAAAACTCCGAAACTCCAAAACTCCAAAACTCCAAAACTCCAAAACTCCAAAACTCCAAAACTCCGAAACTCCAAAACTCCAAAACTCCGAAACTCCGAAACTCCAAAACTCCAAAACTCCGAAACTCCAAAACTCCGAAACTCCGAAACTCCAAAACTCCAAAACTCCAAAACTCCGAAACTCCAAAACTCCGAAACTCCAAAACTCCAAAACTCCAAAACTCCAAAACTCCGAAACTCCGAAACTCCGAAACTCCAAAACTCCAAAACTCCAAAACTCCGAAACTCCAAAACTACAAAACTCCAAAACTCCAAAACTCCAAAACTCCGAAACTCCGAAACTCCAAAACTCCAAAACTCCAAAACTCCGAAACTCCAAAACTCCGAAACTCCAAAACTCCAAAACTCCAAAACTCCAAAACTCCAAAACTCCAAAACTCCGAAACTCCAAAACTCCAAAACTCCAAAATTGCAAAACTGCAAAACTCCAAAACTCCAAAACTCCGAAACTCCAAAACTCCGAAACTCCGAAACTCCGAAACTCCGAAACTCCGAAACTCCAAAACTCCGAAACTCCAAAACTCCGAAACTCCGAAACTCCGAAACTCCGAAACTCCAAAACTCCAAAACTCCAAAACTCCGAAACTCCAAAACTCCGAAACTCCAAAACTCCAAAACTCCAAAACTCCAAAACTCCGAAACTCCAAAACTCCGAAACTCCAAAACTCCAAAACTCCGAAACTCCGAAACTCCAAAACTCCAAAACTCCGAAACTGCAAAACTCCAAAACTCCAAAACTGCAAAACTCCAAAACTGCAAAACTCCGAAACTCCAAAACTCCAAAACTCCGAAACTCCGAAACTCCGAAACTCCGAAACTCCGAAACTCCGAAACTCCAAAACTCCAAAACTCCAAAACTCCGAAACTCCGAAACTCCGAAACTCCAAAACTCCGAAACTCCAAAACTCCAAAACTCCAAAACTCCGAAACTCCAAAACTCCAAAACTCCAATACTCCGAAACTCCAAAACTCCGAAACTCCGAAACTCCGAAACTCCAAAACTCCAAAACTCCGAAACTCCAAAACTCCAAAACTCCGAAACTCCAAAACTCCAAAACTCCAAAACTCCGAAACTCCGAAACTCCGAAACTCCAAAACTCCAAAACTCCGAAACTCCAAAACTCCGAAACTCCGAAACTCCAAAACTCCAAAACTCCAAAACTCCAAACCTCCAAAACTCCGAAACTCCAAAACTCCAAAACTCCAAAACTCCGAAACTCCGAAACTCCAAAACTCCAAAACTCCGAAACTCCAAAACTCCGAAACTCCGATACTCCGAAACTCCAAAACTCCAAAACTCCAAAACTCCGAAACTCCGAAACTCCGAAACTCCGAAACTCCAAAACTCCGAAACTCCAAAACACCAAAACTCCAAAACTCCGAAACTCCGAAACTCCAAAACTCCAAAACTCCGAAACTCCAAAACTCCAAAACTCCAAAACTGCAAAACTCCAAAACTGCAAAACTCCGAAACTCCAAAACTCCAAAACTCCAAAACTCCGAAACTCCGAAACTCCAAAACTCCAAAACTCCAAAACTCCGAAACTCCAAAACTCCGAAACTCCAAAACTCCAAAACTCCAAAACTCCAAAACTCCAAAACTGCAAAACTGCAAAACTCCAAAACTCCAAAACTCCGAAACTCCAAAACTCCAAAACTCCGAAACTCCGAAACTCCGAAACTCCGAAACTCCAAAACTCCGAAACTCCGAAACTCCGAAACTCCGAAACTCCAAAACTCCAAAACTCCAAAACTCCGAAACTCCAAAACTCCGAAACTCCAAAACTCCAAAACTCCAAAACTCCAAAACTCCAAAACTCCAAAACTCCGAAACTCCAAAACTCCAAAACTCCGAAACTCCGAAACTCCAAAACTCCAAAACTCCGAAACTCCAAAACTCCGAAACTCCGAAACTCCAAAACTCCAAAACTCCAAAACTCCGAAACTCCAAAACTCCGAAACTCCAAAACTCCAAAACTCCAAAACTCCAAAACTCCGAAACTCCGAAACTCCGAAACTCCAAAACTCCAAAACTCCAAAACTCCGAAACTCCAAAACTACAAAACTCCAAAACTCCAAAACTCCAAAACTCCGAAACTCCGAAACTCCAAAACTCCAAAACTCCAAAACTCCGAAACTCCAAAACTCCGAAACTCCAAAACTCCAAAACTCCAAAACTCCAAAACTCCAAAACTCCAAAACTCCGAAACTCCAAAACTCCAAAACTCCAAAATTGCAAAACTGCAAAACTCCAAAACTCCAAAACTCCGAAACTCCAAAACTCCGAAACTCCGAAACTCCGAAACTCCGAAACTCCGAAACTCCAAAACTCCGAAACTCCAAAACTCCGAAACTCCGAAACTCCGAAACTCCGAAACTCCAAAACTCCAAAACTCCAAAACTCCGAAACTCCAAAACTCCGAAACTCCAAAACTCCAAAACTCCAAAACTCCGAAACTCCAAAACTCCGAAACTCCAAAACTCCAAAACTCCGAAACTCCGAAACTCCAAAACTCCAAAACTCCGAAACTGCAAAACTCCAAAACTCCAAAACTGCAAAACTCCAAAACTGCAAAACTCCGAAACTCCAAAACTCCAAAACTCCGAAACTCCGAAACTCCGAAACTCCGAAACTCCGAAACTCCGAAACTCCAAAACTCCAAAACTCCAAAACTCCGAAACTCCGAAACTCCGAAACTCCAAAACTCCGAAACTCCAAAACTCCAAAACTCCAAAACTCCGAAACTCCGAAACTCCAAAACTCCAAAACTCCAAAACTCCGAAACTCCAAAACTCCGAAACTCCGAAACTCCAAAACTCCAAAACTCCAAAACTCCAAACCTCCAAAACTCCGAAACTCCAAAACTCCAAAACTCCAAAACTCCGAAACTCCGAAACTCCAAAACTCCAAAACTCCGAAACTCCAAAACTCCGAAACTCCGATACTCCGAAACTCCAAAACTCCAAAACTCCAAAACTCCGAAACTCCGAAACTCCGAAACTCCGAAACTCCAAAACTCCGAAACTCCAAAACACCAAAACTCCAAAACTCCGAAACTCCGAAACTCCAAAACTCCAAAACTCCGAAACTCCAAAACTCCAAAACTCCAAAACTGCAAAACTCCAAAACTGCAAAACTCCGAAACTCCAAAACTCCAAAACTCCAAAACTCCGAAACTCCGAAACTCCAAAACTCCAAAACTCCAAAACTCCGAAACTCCAAAACTCCGAAACTCCAAAACTCCAAAACTCCAAAACTCCAAAACTCCAAAACTGCAAAACTGCAAAACTCCAAAACTCCAAAACTCCGAAACTCCAAAACTCCAAAACTCCGAAACTCCGAAACTCCGAAACTCCGAAACTCCAAAACTCCGAAACTCCGAAACTCCGAAACTCCGAAACTCCAAAACTCCAAAACTCCAAAACTCCGAAACTCCAAAACTCCGAAACTCCAAAACTCCAAAACTCCAAAACTCCAAAACTCCAAAACTCCAAAACTCCGAAACTCCAAAACTCCAAAACTCCGAAACTCCGAAACTCCAAAACTCCAAAACTCCGAAACTCCAAAACTCCGAAACTCCGAAACTCCAAAACTCCAAAACTCCAAAACTCCGAAACTCCAAAACTCCGAAACTCCAAAACTCCAAAACTCCAAAACTCCAAAACTCCGAAACTCCGAAACTCCGAAACTCCAAAACTCCAAAACTCCAAAACTCCGAAACTCCAAAACTACAAACTCCAAAACTCCAAAACTCCAAAACTCCGAAACTCCGAAACTCCAAAACTCCAAAACTCCAAAACTCCGAAACTCCAAAACTCCGAAACTCCAAAACTCCAAAACTCCAAAACTCCAAAACTCCAAAACTCCAAAACTCCGAAACTCCAAAACTCCAAAACTCCAAAATTGCAAAACTGCAAAACTCCAAAACTCCAAAACTCCGAAACTCCAAAACTCCGAAACTCCGAAACTCCGAAACTCCGAAACTCCGAAACTCCAAAACTCCGAAACTCCAAAACTCCGAAACTCCGAAACTCCGAAACTCCGAAACTCCAAAACTCCAAAACTCCAAAACTCCGAAACTCCAAAACTCCGAAACTCCAAAACTCCAAAACTCCAAAACTCCAAAACTCCGAAACTCCAAAACTCCGAAACTCCAAAACTCCAAAACTCCGAAACTCCGAAACTCCAAAACTCCAAAACTCCGAAACTGCAAAACTCCAAAACTCCAAAACTGCAAAACTCCAAAACTGCAAAACTCCGAAACTCCAAAACTCCAAAACTCCGAAACTCCGAAACTCCGAAACTCCGAAACTCCGAAACTCCGAAACTCCAAAACTCCAAAACTCCAAAACTCCGAAACTCCGAAACTCCGAAACTCCAAAACTCCGAAACTCCAAAACTCCAAAACTCCAAAACTCCGAAACTCCAAAACTCCAAAACTCCAATACTCCGAAACTCCAAAACTCCGAAACTCCGAAACTCCGAAACTCCAAAACTCCAAAACTCCGAAACTCCAAAACTCCGAAACTCCGAAACTCCAAAACTCCGAAACTCCAAAACTCCAAAACTCCAAAACTCCGAAACTCCAAAACTCCAAAACTCCAAAACTCCGAAACTCCAAAATCCAAAACTCCAAAACTCCAGAACTCCAAAACTCGGAAACTCGGAAACTCCAAAACTCCAAAACTCCGAAACTCCATAACTCCAAAACTCCGAAACTCCAAAACTCCAAAACTCCAAAACTCCAAAACTCCAAAACTCCGAAACTCCAAAACTCCGAAACTCCAAACCTCCAAAACTCCGAAACTCCAAAACTCCAAAACTGCAAAACTCCAAAACTGCAAAACTCCGAAACTCCAAAACTCCAAAACTCCAAAACTCCGAAACTCCGAAACTCCAAAACTCCAAAACTCCGAAACTCCAAAACTCCGAAACTCCAAAACTCCAAAACTCCAAAACTCCAAAACTCCAAAACTGCAAAACTGCAAAACTCCAAAACTCCAAAACTCCGAAACTCCAAAACTCCAAAACTCCGAAACTCCGAAACTCCGAAACTCCGAAACTCCAAAACTCCGAAACTCCGAAACTCCGAAACTCCAAAACTCCAAAACTCCAAAACTCCGAAACTCCAAAACTCCGAAACTCCAAAACTCCAAAACTCCAAAACTCCAAAACTCCGAAACTCCAAAACTCCGAAACTCCAAAACTCCAAAACTCCGAAACTCCGAAACTCCAAAACTCCAAATCTCCGAAACTCCAAAACTCCGAAACTCCGAAACTCCAAAACTCCAAAACTCCAAAACTCCGAAACTCCAAAACTCCGAAACTCCAAAACTCCAAAACTCCAAAACTCCAAAACTCCGAAACTCCGAAACTCCGAAACTCCAAAACTCCAAAACTCCAAAACTCCGAAACTCCAAAACTACAAAACTCCAAAACTCCAAAACTCCAAAACTCCGAAACTCCGAAACTCCAAAACTCCAAAACTCCAAAACTCCGAAACTCCAAAACTCCGAAACTCCAAAACTCCAAAACTCCAAAACTCCAAAACTCCAAAACTCCAAAACTCCGAAACTCCAAAACTCCAAAACTCCAAAACTGCAAAACTGCAAAACTCCAAAACTCCAAAACTCCGAAACTCCGAAACTCCGAAACTCCGAAACTCCGAAACTCCGAAACTCCGAAACTCCGAAACTCCAAAACTCCGAAACTCCAAAACTCCGAAACTCCGAAACTCCGAAACTCCGAAACTCCAAAACTCCAAAACTCCAAAACTTCGAAACTCCAAAACTCCGAAACTCCAAAACTCCAAAACTCCAAAACTCCAAAACTCCGAAACTCCAAAACTCCGAAACTCCAAAACTCCAAAACTCCGAAACTCCGAAACTCCAAAACTCCAAAACTCCGAAACTCCAAAACTCCAAAACTCCAAAACTGCAAAACTCCAAAACTGCAAAACTCCGAAACTCCAAAACTCCAAAACTCCGAAACTCCGAAACTCCGAAACTCCGAAACTCCGAAACTCCGAAACTCCAAAACTCCAAAACTCCAAAACTCCGAAACTCCGAAACTCCGAAACTCCAAAACTCCGAAACTCCAAAACTCCAAAACTCCAAAACTCCGAAACTCCAAAACTCCAAAACTCCAATACTCCGAAACTCCAAAACTCCGAAACTCCGAAACTCCAAAACTCCAAAACTCCGAAACTCCAAAACTCCGAAACTCCGAAACTCCAAAACTCCGAAACTCCAAAACTCCAAAACTCCAAAACTCCGAAACTCCAAAACTCCAAAACTCCAAAACTCCGAAACTCCAAAATCCAAAACTCCAAAACTCCAGAACTCCAAAACTCCGAAACTCGGAAACTCCAAAACTCCAAAACTCCGAAACTCCATAACTCCAAAACTCCGAAACTCCAAAACTCCAAAACTCCAAAACTCCAAAATTCCAAAACTCTAAAACTCCAAAACTCCAAAACTCCGAAACTCCAAAACTCCAAAACTCCAATACTCCGAAACTCTAAAACTCCGAAACTCCGAAACTCCAAAACTCCAAAACTCCGAAACTCCAAAACTCCGAAACTCCGAAACTCCAAAACTCCGAAACTCCAAAACTCCAAAACTCCGAAACTCCAAAACTCCAAAACTCCAAAACTCCAAAACTCCGAAACTCCAAAATCCAAAACTCCAAAACTCCAAAACTCCAAAACTCCGAAACTCGGAAACTCCAAAACTCCAAAACTCCGAAACTCCATAACTCCAAAACTCCAAAACTCCGAAACTCCAAAACTCCGAAACTCCAAAACTCCAAAACTCCGAAACTCCAAAACTCCAAAACTCCAAAACTCCGAAACTCCGAAACTCCAAAACTCCAAAACTCCGAAACTCCAAAACTCCAAAACTCCAAAACTCCGAAACTCCAAAACTCCAAAACTCCAAAACTCCAAAACTCCAAAACTCCGAAACTCCAAAACTCCAAAACTCCAAAACTCCGAAACTCCAAAACTCCAAAACTCCAATACTCCGAAACTCCAAAACTCCGAAACTCCGAAACTCCAAAACTCCAAAACTCCGAAACTCCAAAACTCCGAAACTCCGAAACTCCAAAACTCCGAAACTCCAAAACTCCAAAACTCCAAAACTCCAAAACTCCGAAACTCCAAAACTCCAAAACTCCAAAACTCCAAAACTCCGAAACTCCAAAATCCAAAACTCCAAAACTCCAAAACTCCAAAACTCCGAAACTCGGAAACTCCAAAACTCCAAAACTCCGAAACTCCATAACTCCAAAACTCCGAAACTCCAAAACTCCAAAACTCCAAAACTCCAAAACTCCGAAACTCCAAAACTCCGAAACTCCAAAACTCCAAAACTCCGAAACTCCAAAACTCCAAAACTCCAAAACTCCAAAACTCCGAAACTCCGAAACTCCAAAACTCCAAAACTCCGAAACTCCAAAACTCCAAAACTCCAAAACTCCAAAACTCCGAAACTCCAAAACTCCAAAACTGCAAAACTCCAAAACTGCAAAACTCCGAAACTCCAAAACTCCAAAACTCCAAAACTCCGAAACTCCGAAACTCCAAAACTCCGAAACTCCGAAACTCCAAAACTCCAAAACTCCAAAACTCCGAAACTCCAAAACTCCGAAACTCCGAAACTCCAAAACTCCAAAACTCCGAAACTCCGAAACTCCGAAACTCCGAAACTCCAAAACTCCAAAACTCCAAAACTCCAAAACTCCGAAACTCCGAAACTCCAAAACTCCGAAACTCCGAAACTCCAAAACTCCAAAACTCCAAAACTCCGAAACTCCAAAACTCCGAAACTCCAAAACTCCAAAACTCCAAAACTCCAAAACTCCAAAACTCCAAAACTCCGAAACTCCAAAACTCCAAAACTCCAAAACTGCAAAACTGCAAAACTCCAAAACTCCAAAACTCCGAAACTCCAAAACTCCAAAACTCCGAAACTCCGAAACTCCGAAACTCCGAAACTCCGAAACTCCGAAACTCCGAAACTCCAAAACTCCGAAACTCCAAAACTCCGAAACTCCGAAACTCCGAAACTCCGAAACTCCAAAACTCCAAAACTCCAAAACTCCGAAACTCCAAAACTCCGAAACTCCGAAACTCCAAAACTCCAAAACTCCAAAACTCCGAAACTCCAAAACTCCGAAACTCCAAAACTCCAAAACTCCGAAACTCCGAAACTCCAAAACTCCAAAACTCCAAAACTCCGAAACTCCAAAACTCCAAAACTCCAAAACTGCAAAACTCCAAAACTCCGAAACTCCAAAACTCCAAAACTCCGAAACTCCGAAACTCCGAAACTCCGAAACTCCAAAACTCCAAAACTCCAAAACTCCGAAACTCCAAAACTCCGAAACTCCAAAACTCCAAAACTCCAAAACTCCAAAACTCCGAAACTCCAAAACTCCGAAACTCCAAAACTCCAAAACTCCGAAACTCCGAAACTCCAAAACTCCAAAACTCCGAAACTCCAAAACTCCAAAACTCCAAAACTGCAAAACTCCAAAACTGCAAAACTCCGAAACTCCAAAACTCCAAAACTCCGAAACTCCGAAACTCCGAAACTCCGAAACTCCGAAACTCCGAAACTCCAAAACTCCAAAACTCCAAAACTCCGAAACTCCGAAACTCCGAAACTCCAAAACTCCGAAACTCCAAAACTCCAAAACTCCAAAACTCCGAAACTCCAAAACTCCAAAACTCCAATACTCCGAAACTCCAAAACTCCGAAACTCCGAAACTCCAAAACTCCAAAACTCCGAAACTCCAAAACTCCGAAACTCCGAAACTCCAAAACTCCGAAACTCCAAAACTCCAAAACTCCAAAACTCCGAAACTCCAAAACTCCAAAACTCCAAAACTCCGAAACTCCAAAATCCAAAACTCCAAAACTCCAGAACTCCAAAACTCCGAAACTCGGAAACTCCAAAACTCCGAAACTCCATAACTCCAAAACTCCGAAACTCCAAAACTCCAAAACTCCAAAACTCCAAAACTCCAAAACTCCGAAACTCCAAAACTCCGAAACTCCAAACCTCCAAAACTCCGAAACTCCAAAACTCCAAAACTCCAAAACTCCGAAACTCCGAAACTCCAAAACTCCAAAACTCCGAAACTCCAAAACTCCAAAACTCCGAAACTCCAAAACTCCAAAACTCCAAAACTCCAAAACTGCAAAACTCCAAAATTCCAAAACTCTAAAACTCCAAAACTCCAAAACTCCGAAACTCCAAAACTCCAAAACTCCAATACTCCGAAACTCCAAAAATCCGAAACTCCGAAACTCCAAAACTCCAAAACTCCGAAACTCCAAAACTCCGAAACTCCGAAACTCCAAAACTCCGAAACTCCAAAACTCCAAAACTCCGAAACTCCAAAACTCCAAAACTCCAAAACTCCAAAACTCCGAAACTCCAAAATCCAAAACTCCAAAACTCCAAAACTCCAAAACTCCGAAACTCGGAAACTCCAAAACTCCAAAACTCCGAAACTCCATAACTCCAAAACTCCAAAACTCCAAAACTCCAAAACTCCAAAACTCCGAAACTCCAAAACTCCAAAACTCCAAAACTGCAAAACTCCAAAACTCCGAAACTCCAAAACTCCAAAACTCCGAAACTCCGAAACTCCAAAACTCCAAAACTCCGAAACTCCGAAACTCCGAAACTCCGAAACTCCGAAACTCCGAAACTCCGAAACTCCAAAACTCCGAAACTCCAAAACTCCGAAACTCCGAAACTCCGAAACTCCGAAACTCCGAAACTCCAAAACTCCAAAACTCCAAAACTCCGAAACTCCAAAACTCCGAAACTCCGAAACTCCAAAACTCCAAAACTCCAAAACTCCGAAACTCCAAAACTCCGAAACTCCAAAACTCCAAAACTCCGAAACTCCGAAACTCCAAAACTCCAAAACTCCAAAACTCCGAAACTCCAAAACTCCAAAACTCCAAAACTGCAAAACTCCAAAACTCCGAAACTCCAAAACTCCAAAACTCCAAAACTCCGAAACTCCAAAATCCAAAACTCCAAAACTCCAAAACTCCAAAACTCCGAAACTCGGAAACTCCAAAACTCCAAAACTCCGAAACTCCATAACTCCAAAACTCCGAAACTCCAAAACTCCAAAACTCCAAAACTCCGAAACTCGGAAACTCCAAAACTCCAAAACTCCGAAACTCCATAACTCCAAAACTCCGAAACTCCAAAACTCCGAAACTCCAAACCTCCAAAACTCCGAAACTCCAAAACTCCAAAACTCCAAAACTCCGAAACTCCGAAACTCCAAAACTCCAAAACTCCGAAACTCCAAAACTCCAAAACTCCGAAACTCCAAAACTCCAAAACTCCAAAACTCCAAAACTGCAAAACTCCAAAATTCCAAAACTCTAAAACTCCAAAACTCCAAAACTCCGAAACTCCAAAACTCCAAAACTCCAATACTCCGAAACTCCAAAACTCCGAAACTCCGAAACTCCAAAACTCCAAAACTCCGAAACTCCAAAACTCCGAAACTCCGAAACTCCAAAACTCCGAAACTCCAAAACTCCAAAACTCCAAAACTCCAAAACTCCAAAACTCCAAAACTCCAAAACTCCGAAACTCCAAAATCCAAAACTCCAAAACTCCAAAACTCCAAAACTCCGAAACTCGGAAACTCCAAAACTCCAAAACTCCGAAACTCCATAACTCCAAAACTCCAAAACTCCGAAACTCCAAAACTCCGAAACTCCAAAACTCCAAAACTCCGAAACTCCAAAACTCCAAAACTCCAAAACTCCGAAACTCCGAAACTCCAAAACTCCAAAACTCCGAAACTCCAAAACTCCAAAACTCCAAAACTCCGAAACTCCAAAACTCCAAAACTCCAAAACTCCAAAACTCCAAAACTCCGAAACTCCAAAACTCCAAAACTCCAAAACTCCGAAACTCCAAAACTCCAAAACTCCAATACTCCGAAACTCCAAAACTCCGAAACTCCGAAACTCCAAAACTCCAAAACTCCGAAACTCCAAAACTCCGAAACTCCGAAACTCCAAAACTCCGAAACTCCAAAACTCCAAAACTCCAAAACTCCGAAACTCCAAAACTCCAAAACTCCAAAACTCCAAAACTCCGAAACTCCAAAATCCAAAACTCCAAAACTCCAAAACTCCGAAACTCGGAAACTCCAAAACTCCAAAACTCCGAAACTCCATAACTCCAAAACTCCGAAACTCCAAAACTCCAAAACTCCAAAACTCCAAAACTCCGAAACTCCAAAACTCCGAAACTCCAAAACTCCAAAACTCCGAAACTCCAAAACTCCAAAACTCCAAAACTCCAAAACTCCGAAACTCCGAAACTCCAAAACTCCAAAACTCCGAAACTCCAAAACTCCAAAACTCCAAAACTCCGAAACTCCAAAACTCCAAAACTCCAAAACTCCAAAACTCCAAAACTCCGAAACTCCGAAACTCCGAAACTCCAAAACTCCAAAACTCCAAAACTCCGGAACTCCGAAACTCCAAAACTCCGAAACTTCAAAACTCCAAAACTCCGAAACTCCGAAACTCCAAAACTCCAAAACTCCGAAACTCCAAAACTCCGAAACTCCGAAACTCCAAAACTCCAAAACTCCAAAACTCCAAAACTCCAAAACTCCGAAACTCCAAAACTCCAAAACTCCAAAACTCCAAAACTCCAAAACTCCGAAACTCGGAAACTCGGAAACTCCGAAACTCCAAAACTCCAAAACTCCAAAACTCCGAAACTCCAAAACTCCAAAACTCCGAAACTCCGAAACTCCAAAACTCCAAAACTCCGAAACTCCAAAACTCCAAAACTCCAAAACTCCAAAACTCTAAAACTCCAAAACTCCAAAACTCCAAAACTGCAAAACTCCAAAATTCCAAAACTCTAAAACTCCAAAACTCCAAAACTGCAAAACTCCAAAACTCCAAAACTCCGAAACTCCAAAACTCCAAAACTCGGAAACTCCAAAACTCCAAAACTCCAAAACTCCGAAACTCCGAAACTCCAAAACTCCAAAACTCCGAAACTTCAAAACTCCAAAACTCCAAAACTGCAAAACTCCAAAACTGCAAAACTCCGAAACTCCAAAACTCCAAAACTGCAAAACTCCGAAAATCCGAAACTCCAAAACTCCGAAACTCCGAAACTCCAAAACTCCAAAACTCCAAAACTCCGAAACTCCAAAACTCCGAAACTCCGAAACTCCAAAACTCCAAAACTCCGAAACTCCGAAACTCCGAAACTCCGAAACTCCGAAACTCCAAAACTCCAAAACTCCAAAACTCCGAAACTCCGAAACTCCACAACTCCAAAACTCCGAAACTCCGAAACTCCGAAACTCCGAAACTCCAAAACTCCAAAACTCCAAAACTCCGAAACTCCAAAACTCCAAAACTCCAAAACTCCAAAACTCCAAAACTCCGAAACTCCGAAACTCCAAAACTCCAAAACTCCAAAACTCCGAAACTCCAAAACTCCGAAACTCCAAAACTCCAAAACTCCAAAACTCCAAAACTCCGAAACTCCAAAACTCCAAAACTCCAAAACTGCAAAACTCCAAAACTCCAAAACTCCGAAACTCCGAAACTCCAAAACTCCAAAACTCCAAAACTCCAAAACTCCAAAACTCCAAAACTCCAAAACTCCGAAACTCCGAAACTCCAAAACTCCAAAACTCCGAAACTCCGAAACTCCGAAACTCCAAAACTCCAAAACTCCGAAACTCCGAAACTCCAATACTCCAAAACTCCGAAACTCCAAAACTCCAAAACTCCGAAACTCCGAAACTCCAAAACTCCAAAACTCCGAAACTCCAAAACTCCAAAACTCCAAAACTCCAAAACTCTAAAACTCCAAAACTCCAAAACTCCAAAACTGCAAAACTCCAAAATTCCAAAACTCTAAAACTCCAAAACTCCAAAACTGCAAAACTCCAAAACTCCAAAACTCCGAAACTCCAAAACTCCAAAACTCGGAAACTCCAAAACTCCAAAACTCCAAAACTCCGAAACTCCGAAACTCCGAAACTCCGAAACTCCAAAACTCCAAAACTCCAAAACTCCGGAACTCCGAAACTCCAAAACTCCGAAACTTCAAAACTCCAAAACTCCGAAACTCCGAAACTCCAAAACTCCAAAACTCCGAAACTCCAAAACTCCGAAACTCCGAAACTCCAAAACTCCAAAACTCCAAAACTCCAAAACTCCGAAACTCCAAAACTCCAAAACTCCAAAACTCCAAAACTCCAAAACTCCGAAACTCGGAAACTCGGAAACTCCGAAACTCCAAAACTCCAAAACTCCAAAACTCCGAAACTCCAAAACTCCAAAACTCCGAAACTCCGAAACTCCAAAACTCCAAAACTCCGAAACTCCAAAACTCCAAAACTCCAAAACTCCAAAACTCTAAAACTCCAAAACTCCAAAACTCCAAAACTGCAAAACTCCAAAATTCCAAAACTCTAAAACTCCAAAACTCCAAAACTGCAAAACTCCAAAACTCCAAAACTCCGAAACTCCAAAACTCCAAAACTCGGAAACTCCAAAACTCCAAAACTCCAAAACTCCGAAACTCCGAAACTCCAAAACTCCAAAACTCCGAAACTTCAAAACTCCAAAACTCCAAAACTGCAAAACTCCAAAACTGCAAAACTCCGAAACTCCAAAACTCCAAAACTGCAAAACTCCGAAAATCCGAAACTCCAAAACTCCGAAACTCCGAAACTCCAAAACTCCAAAACTCCAAAACTCCGAAACTCCAAAACTCCGAAACTCCGAAACTCCAAAACTCCAAAACTCCGAAACTCCGAAACTCCGAAACTCCGAAACTCCGAAACTCCAAAACTCCAAAACTCCAAAACTCCGAAACTCCGAAACTCCACAACTCCAAAACTCCGAAACTCCGAAACTCCGAAACTCCGAAACTCCAAAACTCCAAAACTCCAAAACTCCGAAACTCCAAAACTCCAAAACTCCAAAACTCCAAAACTCCAAAACTCCGAAACTCCGAAACTCCAAAACTCCAAAACTCCAAAACTCCGAAACTCCAAAACTCCGAAACTCCAAAACTCCAAAACTCCAAAACTCCAAAACTCCGAAACTCCAAAACTCCAAAACTCCAAAACTGCAAAACTCCAAAACTCCAAAACTCCGAAACTCCAAAACTCCGAAACTCCAAAACTCCAAAACTCCAAAACTCCAAAACTCCAAAACTCCAAAACTCCAAAACTCCGAAACTCCGAAACTCCAAAACTCCAAAACTCCGAAACTCCGAAACTCCGAAACTCCAAAACTCCAAAACTCCGAAACTCCGAAACTCCAATACTCCAAAACTCCGAAACTCCAAAACTCCAAAACTCCGAAACTCCGAAACTCCAAAACTCCAAAACTCCGAAACTCCAAAACTCCAAAACTCCAAAACTCCAAAACTCTAAAACTCCAAAACTCCAAAACTCCAAAACTGCAAAACTCCAAAATTCCAAAACTCTAAAACTCCAAAACTCCAAAACTGCAAAACTCCGAAAATCCGAAACTCCAAAACTCCGAAACTCCGAAACTCCAAAACTCCAAAACTCCAAAACTCCAAAACTCCAAAACTCCGAAACTCCAAAACTCCAAAACTCCAAAACTCCAAAACTCCAAAACTCCGAAACTCCGAAACTCCGAAACTCCAAAACTCCAAAACTCCAAAACTCCGGAACTCCGAAACTCCAAAACTCCGAAACTTCAAAACTCCAAAACTCCGAAACTCCGAAACTCCAAAACTCCAAAACTCCGAAACTCCAAAACTCCGAAACTCCGAAACTCCAAAACTCCAAAACTCCAAAACTCCAAAACTCCAAAACTCCGAAACTCCAAAACTCCAAAACTCCAAAACTCCAAAACTCCAAAACTCCGAAACTCGGAAACTCGGAAACTCCGAAACTCCAAAACTCCAAAACTCCAAAACTCCGAAACTCCAAAACTCCAAAACTCCGAAACTCCGAAACTCCAAAACTCCAAAACTCCGAAACTCCAAAACTCCAAAACTCCAAAACTCCAAAACTCTAAAACTCCAAAACTCCAAAACTCCAAAACTGCAAAACTCCAAAATTCCAAAACTCTAAAACTCCAAAACTCCAAAACTGCAAAACTCCAAAACTCCAAAACTCCGAAACTCCAAAACTCCAAAACTCGGAAACTCCAAAACTCCAAAACTCCAAAACTCCGAAACTCCGAAACTCCAAAACTCCAAAACTCCGAAACTTCAAAACTCCAAAACTCCAAAACTGCAAAACTCCAAAACTGCAAAACTCCGAAACTCCAAAACTCCAAAACTGCAAAACTCCGAAAATCCGAAACTCCAAAACTCCGAAACTCCGAAACTCCAAAACTCCAAAACTCCAAAACTCCGAAACTCCAAAACTCCGAAACTCCGAAACTCCAAAACTCCAAAACTCCGAAACTCCGAAACTCCGAAACTCCGAAACTCCGAAACTCCAAAACTCCAAAACTCCAAAACTCCGAAACTCCGAAACTCCACAACTCCAAAACTCCGAAACTCCGAAACTCCGAAACTCCGAAACTCCAAAACTCCAAAACTCCAAAACTCCGAAACTCCAAAACTCCAAAACTCCAAAACTCCAAAACTCCAAAACTCCGAAACTCCGAAACTCCAAAACTCCAAAACTCCAAAACTCCGAAACTCCAAAACTCCGAAACTCCAAAACTCCAAAACTCCAAAACTCCAAAACTCCGAAACTCCAAAACTCCAAAACTCCAAAACTGCAAAACTCCAAAACTCCAAAACTCCGAAACTCCAAAACTCCGAAACTCCAAAACTCCAAAACTCCAAAACTCCAAAACTCCAAAACTCCAAAACTCCAAAACTCCGAAACTCCGAAACTCCAAAACTCCAAAACTCCGAAACTCCGAAACTCCGAAACTCCAAAACTCCAAAACTCCGAAACTCCGAAACTCCAATACTCCAAAACTCCGAAACTCCAAAACTCCAAAACTCCGAAACTCCGAAACTCCAAAACTCCAAAACTCCGAAACTCCAAAACTCCAAAACTCCAAAACTCCAAAACTCTAAAACTCCAAAACTCCAAAACTCCAAAACTGCAAAACTCCAAAATTCCAAAACTCTAAAACTCCAAAACTCCAAAACTGCAAAACTCCAAAACTCCAAAACTCCGAAACTCCAAAACTCCAAAACTCGGAAACTCCAAAACTCCAAAACTCCAAAACTCCGAAACTCCGAAACTCCAAAACTCCAAAACTCCGAAACTTCAAAACTCCAAAACTCCAAAACTGCAAAACTCCAAAACTGCAAAACTCCGAAACTCCAAAACTCCAAAACTGCAAAACTCCGAAAATCCGAAACTCCAAAACTCCGAAACTCCGAAACTCCAAAACTCCAAAACTCCAAAACTCCGAAACTCCAAAACTCCGAAACTCCGAAACTCCAAAACTCCAAAACTCCGAAACTCCGAAACTCCGAAACTCCGAAACTCCGAAACTCCAAAACTCCAAAACTCCAAAACTCCGAAACTCCGAAACTCCACAACTCCAAAACTCCGAAACTCCGAAACTCCGAAACTCCGAAACTCCAAAACTCCAAAACTCCAAAACTCCGAAACTCCAAAACTCCAAAACTCCAAAACTCCAAAACTCCGAAACTCCGAAACTCCGAAACTCCAAAACTCCAAAACTCCAAAACTCCGAAACTCCAAAACTCCGAAACTCCAAAACTCCAAAACTCCAAAACTCCAAAACTCCGAAACTCCAAAACTCCAAAACTCCAAAACTGCAAAACTCCAAAACTCCAAAACTCCGAAACTCCAAAACTCCGAAACTCCAAAACTCCAAAACTCCAAAACTCCAAAACTCCAAAACTCCAAAACTCCAAAACTCCGAAACTCCGAAACTCCAAAACTCCAAAACTCCGAAACTCCGAAACTCCGAAACTCCAAAACTCCAAAACTCCGAAACTCCGAAACTCCAATACTCCAAAACTCCGAAACTCCTAAACTCCAAAACTCCGAAACTCCGAAACTCCAAAACTCCAAAACTCCAAAACTCCGAAACTCCGAAACTCCAAAACTGCAAAACTCCGAAACTCCGAAACTCCGAAACTCCGAAACTCCAACACTCCAAAACTCCAAAACTCCGAAACTCCGAAACTCCGAAACTCCAAAACTCCGAAACTCCGAAACTCCAAAACTCCGAAACTCCAAAACTCCGAAACTCCAAAACTCCAAAACTCCGAAACTCCAAAACTCCAAAACTCCAAAACTGCAAAACTCCAAAACTGCAAAATCCAAAACTCCAAAACTCCAAAACTCCAAAACTCCGAAACTCGGAAACTCCAAAACTCCAAAACTCCGAAACTCCATAACTCCAAAACTCCGAAACTCCAAAACTCCAAAACTCCAAAACTCCAAAACTCCGAAACTCCAAAACTCCGAAACTCCAAAACTCCAAAACTCCGAAACTCCAAAACTCCACAACTCCAAAACTCCGAAACTCCGAAACTCCAAAACTCCAAAACTCCGAAACTCCAAAACTCCAAAACTCCAAAACTGCAAAACTCCAAAACTGCAAAACTCCGAAACTCCAAAACTCCAAAACTCCAAAACTCCGAAACTCCGAAACTCCGAAACTCCTAAAACTCCGATACTCCGAAACTCCAAAACTCCTAAACTCCAAAACTCCGAAACTCCGAAACTCCGAAACTCCAAAACACCAAAACTCCAAAACTCCGAAACTCCGAAACTCCAAAACTCCAAAACTCCGAAACTCCGAAACTCCGAAACTCCGAAACTCCAAAACTCGAAAACTCCAAAACTCCAAAACTCCGAAACTCCAAAACTCCAAAACTCCAAAACTCCAAAACTCCGAAACTCCGAAACTCCAAAACTCCAAAACTCCAAAACTCCGAAACTCCAAAACTCCGAAACTCCAAAACTCCAAAACTCCAAAACTCCAAAACTCCAAAACTCCGAAACTCCAAAACTCCAAAACTCCAAAACTCCAAAACTCCAAAACTGCAAAACTCCAAAACTCCAAAACTCCGAAACTCCAAAACTCCAAAACTCCGAAACTCCGAAACTCCGAAACTCCAAAACTCCGAAACTCCGAAACTCCGAAACTCCAAAACTCCGAAACTCCAAAACTCCGAAACTCCGAAACTCCGAAACTCCGAAACTCCAAAACTCCAAAACTCCAAAGCTCCGAAACTCCAAAACTCCGAAACTCCAAAACTCCAAAACTCCAAAACTCCAAAACTCCGAAACTCCAAAACTCCGAAACTCCAAAACTCCAAAACTCCAAAACTCCGAAACTCCGAAACTCCAAAACTCCAAAACTCCGAAACTCCAAAACTCCAAAACTCCGAAACTCCGAAACTCCAAAACTCCAAA
This sequence comes from Amblyomma mixtum, assembly GCF_055824585.1. Taxonomy (NCBI): domain Eukaryota; kingdom Metazoa; phylum Arthropoda; class Arachnida; order Ixodida; family Ixodidae; genus Amblyomma; species Amblyomma mixtum. The sequence continues at coordinate 6,196,636 of NW_028317651.1, read as the reverse complement.
ACTCCAAAACTCCGAAACTCCGAAACTCCAAAACTGCAAAACTGCGAAACTCCGAAACTCCGAAACTCCGAAACTCCAAAACTCCGAAACTCCAAAACTCCGAAACTCCGAAACTCCAAAACTCCAAAACTCCAAAACTCCGAAACTCCAAAACTCCAAAACTCCAAAACTCCGAAACTCCAAAACTCCAAAACTCCAAAACTCCAAAACTCCAAAATTCCGAAACTCCGAAACTCCGAAACTCCAAAACTCCGAAACTCCGAAACTCCGAAACTCCAAAACTCCAAAACTCCGAAACTCCAAAACTCCAAAACTCCAAAACTCCGAAACTCCGAAACTCCAAAACTCCAAAACTCCGAAACTCCAAAACTCCGAAACTCCGAAACTCCAAAACTCCAAAACTCCAAAACTCCAAAACTCCAAAACTCCGAAACTCCAAAACTCCAAAACTCCAAAACTCCGAAACTCCGAAACTCCAAAACTCCAAAACTCCGAAACTCCAAAACTCCGAAACTCCGATACTCCGAAACTCCAAAACTCCAAAACTCCAAAACTCCGAAACTCCGAAACTCCGAAACTCCGAAACTCCAAAACTCCGAAACTCCAAAACACCAAAACTCCAAAACTCCGAAACTCCGAAACTCCAAAACTCCAAAACTCCGAAACTCCGAAACTCCGAAACTCCGAAACTCCAAAACTCCAAAACTCCAAAACTCCGAAACTCCAAAACTACAAAACTCCAAAACTCCAAAACTCCAAAACTCCGAAACTCCGAAACTCCAAAACTCCAAAACTCCAAAACTCCGAAACTCCAAAACTCCGAAACTCCAAAACTCCAAAACTCCAAAACTCCAAAACTCCAAAACTCCAAAACTCCGAAACTCCAAAACTCCAAAACTCCAAAACTCCAAAACTGCAAAACTCCAAAACTCCAAAACTCCGAAACTCCAAAACTCCAAAACTCCGAAACTCCGAAACTCCGAAACTCCGAAACTCCGAAACTCCGAAACTCCAAAACTCCGAAACTCCAAAACTCCGAAACTCCGAAACTCCGAAACTCCGAAACTCCAAAACTCCAAAACTCCAAAACTCCGAAACTCCAAAACTCCGAAACTCCAAAACTCCAAAACTCCAAAACTCCAAAACTCCGAAACTCCAAAACTCCGAAACTCCAAAACTCCAAAACTCCGAAACTCCGAAACTCCAAAACTCCAAAACTCCGAAACTCCAAAACTCCAAAACTCCAAAACTGCAAAACTCCAAAACTGCAAAACTCCGAAACTCCAAAACTCCAAAACTCCGAAACTCCGAAACTCCGAAACTCCGAAACTCCGAAACTCCGAAACTCCGAAACTCCAAAACTCCAAAACTCCAAAACTCCGAAACTCCGAAACTCCGAAACTCCAAAACTCCGAAACTCCAAAACTCCAAAACTCCAAAACTCCGAAACTCCAAAACTCCAAAACTCCAATACTCCGAAACTCCAAAACTCCGAAACTCCGAAACTCCAAAACTCCAAAACTCCGAAACTCCAAAACTCCGAAACTCCGAAACTCCAAAACTCCGAAACTCCAAAACTCCAAAACTCCGAAACTCCAAAACTCCAAAACTCCAAAACTCCAAAACTCCGAAACTCCAAAATCCAAAACTCCAAAACTCCAGAACTCCAAAACTCCGAAACTCGGAAACTCCAAAACTCCAAAACTCCGAAACTCCATAACTCCAAAACTCCGAAACTCCAAAACTCCAAAACTCCAAAACTCCAAAACTCCAAAACTCCGAAACTCCAAAACTCCGAAACTCCAAACCTCCAAAACTCCGAAACTCCAAAACTCCAAAACTCCAAAACTCCGAAACTCCGAAACTCCAAAACTCCAAAACTCCGAAACTCCAAAACTCCAAAACTCCAAAACTCCAAAACTCCAAAACTCCAAAACTCCAAAACTGCAAAACTCCAAAATTCCAAAACTCTAAAACTCCAAAACTCCAAAACTCCGAAACTCCAAAACTCCAAAACTCCAACACTCCGAAACTCCAAAACTCCGAAACTCCGAAACTCCAAAACTCCAAAACTCCGAAACTCCAAAACTCCGAAACTCCGAAACTCCAAAACTCCGAAACTCCAAAACTCCAAAACTCCAAAACTCCGAAACTCCAAAACTCCAAAACTCCAAAACTCCAAAACTCCGAAACTCCAAAATCCAAAACTCCAAAACTCCAAAACTCCAAAACTCCGAAACTCGGAAACTCCAAAACTCCAAAACTCCGAAACTCCATAACTCCAAAACTCCAAAACTCCGAAACTCCAAAACTCCGAAACTCCAAAACTCCAAAACTCCGAAACTCCAAAACTCCAAAACTCCAAAACTCCGAAACTCCGAAACTCCAAAACTCCAAAACTCCGAAACTCCAAAACTCCAAAACTCCAAAACTCCGAAACTCCAAAACTCCAAAACTCCAAAACTCCAAAACTCCAAAACTCCGAAACTCCAAAACTCCAAAACTCCAAAACTCCGAAACTCCAAAACTCCAAAACTCCAATACTCCGAAACTCCAAAACTCCGAAACTCCGAAACTCCAAAACTCCAAAACTCCGAAACTCCAAAACTCCGAAACTCCGAAACTCCAAAACTCCGAAACTCCAAAACTCCAATACTCCAAAACTCCAAAACTCCGAAACTCCAAAACTCCAAAACTCCAAAACTCCGAAACTCCAAAATCCAAAACTCCAAAACTCCAAAACTCCAAAACTCCGAAACTCGGAAACTCCAAAACTCCAAAACTCCGAAACTCCATAACTCCAAAACTCCGAAACTCCAAAACTCCAAAACTCCAAAACTCCAAAACTCCGAAACTCCAAAACTCCGAAACTCCAAAACTCCAAAACTCCGAAACTCCAAAACTCCAAAACTCCAAAACTCCAAAACTCCGAAACTCCGAAACTCCAAAACTCCAAAACTCCGAAACTCCGAAACTCCAAAACTCCAAAACTCCGAAACTCCAAAACTCCAAAACTCCAAAACTCCGAAACTCCAAAACTCCAAAACTCCAAAACTCCAAAACTCCAAAACTCCGAAACTCCAAAACTCCAAAACTCCAAAACTCCGAAACTCCAAAACTCCAAAACTCCAATACTCCGAAACTCCAAAACACCGAAACTCCGAAACTCCAAAACTCCAAAACTCCGAAACTCCAAAACTCCGAAACTCCGAAACTCCAAAACTCCGAAACTCCAAAACTCCAATACTCCAAAACTCCAAAACTCCGAAACTCCAAAACTCCAAAACTCCAAAACTCCGAAACTCCAAAATCCAAAACTCCAAAACTCCAAAACTCCAAAACTCCGAAACTCGGAAACTCCAAAACTCCAAAACTCCGAAACTCCATAACTCCAAAACTCCGAAACTCCAAAACTCCAAAACTCCAAAACTCCAAAACTCCGAAACTCCAAAACTCCGAAACTCCAAAACTCCAAAACTCCGAAACTCCAAAACTCCAAAACTCCAAAACTCCGAAACTCCGAAACTCCAAAACTCCAAAACTCCGAAACTCCAAAACTCCAAAACTCCAAAACTCCAAAACTCCGAAACTCCAAAACTCCAAAACTGCAAAACTCCAAAACTGCAAAACTCCGAAACTCCAAAACTCCAAAACTCCAAAACTCCGAAACTCCGAAACTCCAAAACTCCGAAACTCCGAAACTCCAAAACTCCAAAACTCCAAAACTCCGAAACTCCAAAACTCCGAAACTCCGAAACTCCAAAACTCCAAAACTCCGAAACTCCGAAACTCCGAAACTCCGAAACTCCAAAACTCCAAAACTCCAAAACTCCAAAACTCCGAAACTCCAAAACTCCGAAACTCCGAAACTCCAAAACTCCAAAACTCCAAAACTCCGAAACTCCAAAACTCCGAAACTCCAAAACTCCAAAACTCCAAAACTCCAAAACTCCAAAACTCCAAAACTCCGAAACTCCAAAACTCCAAAACTCCAAAACTGCAAAACTGCAAAACTCCAAAACTCCAAAACTCCGAAACTCCAAAACTCCAAAACTCCGAAACTCCGAAACTCCGAAACTCCGAAACTCCGAAACTCCAAAACTCCGAAACTCCAAAACTCCGAAACTCCGAAACTCCGAAACTCCGAAACTCCAAAACTCCAAAACTCCAAAACTCCGAAACTCCAAAACTCCGAAACTCCGAAACTCCAAAACTCCAAAACTCCAAAACTCCAAAACTCCGAAACTCCAAAACTCCGAAACTCCAAAACTCCAAAACTCCGAAACTCCGAAACTCCAAAACTCCAAAACTCCGAAACTCCAAAACTCCAAAACTCCAAAACTGCAAAACTCCAAAACTGCAAAACTCCGAAACTCCAAAACTCCAAAACTCCGAAACTCCGAAACTCCGAAACTCCGAAACTCCGAAACTCCGAAACTCCGAAACTCCAAAACTCCAAAACTCCAAAACTCCGAAACTCCGAAACTCCAAAACTCCGAAACTCCAAAACTCCAAAACTCCGAAACTCCAAAACTCCAAAACTCCAATACTCCGAAACTCCAAAACTCCGAAACTCCGAAACTCCAAAACTCCAAAACTCCGAAACTCCAAAACTCCAAAACTCCAAAACTCCAAAACTCCGAAACTCCAAAACTCCAAAACTGCAAAACTCCAAAACTGCAAAACTCCGAAACTCCAAAACTCCAAAACTCCAAAACTCCGAAACTCCGAAACTCCAAAACTCCGAAACTCCGAAACTCCAAAACTCCAAAACTCCAAAACTCCGAAACTCCAAAACTCCGAAACTCCGAAACTCCAAAACTCCAAAACTCCGAAACTCCGAAACTCCGAAACTCCGAAACTCCAAAACTCCAAAACTCCAAAACTCCAAAACTCCGAAACTCCGAAACTCCAAAACTCCGAAACTCCGAAACTCCAAAACTCCAAAACTCCAAATCTCCGAAACTCCAAAACTCCGAAACTCCAAAACTCCAAAACTCCAAAACTCCAAAACTCCAAAACTCCAAAACTCCGAAACTCCAAAACTCCAAAACTCCAAAACTGCAAAACTGGAAAACTCCAAAACTCCAAAACTCCGAAACTCCAAAACTCCAAAACTCCGAAACTCCGAAACTCCGAAACTCCGAAACTCCGAAACTCTGAAACTCCGAAACTCCAAAACTCCGAAACTCCAAAACTCCGAAACTCCGAAACTCCGAAACTCCGAAACTCCAAAACTCCAAAACTCCAAAACTCCGAAACTCCAAAACTCCGAAACTCCGAAACTCCAAAACTCCAAAACTCCAAAACTCCGAAACTCCAAAACTCCGAAACTCCAAAACTCCAAAACTCCGAAACTCCGAAACTCCAAAACTCCAAAACTCCAAAACTCCGAAACTCCAAAACTCCAAAACTCCAAAACTGCAAAACTCCAAAACTCCGAAACTCCAAAACTCCAAAACTCCGAAACTCCGAAACTCCGAAACTCCGAAACTCCGAAACTCCAAAACTCCAAAACTCCAAAACTCCGAAACTCCGAAACTCCAAAACTCCGAAACTCCAAAACTCCAAAACTCCGAAACTCCAAAACTCCAAAACTCCAAAACTCCAATACTCCGAAACTCCAAAACTCCGAAACTCCGAAACTCCAAAACTCCAAAACTCCGAAACTCCGAAACTCCGAAACTCCAAAACTCCGAAACTCCAAAACTCCAAAACTCCAAAACTCCGAAACTCCAAAACTCCAAAACTCCAAAACTCCAAAACTCCGAAACTCCAAAATCCAAAACTCCAAAACTCCAAAACTCCAAAACTCCGAAACTCGGAAACTCCAAAACTCCAAAACTCCGAAACTCCATAACTCCAAAACTCCGAAACTCCAAAACTCCAAAACTCCAAAACTCCGAAACTCGGAAACTCCAAAACTCCAAAACTCCGAAACTCCATAACTCCAAAACTCCGAAACTCCAAAACTCCGAAACTCCAAACCTCCAAAACTCCGAAACTCCAAAACTCCAAAACTCCAAAACTCCGAAACTCCGAAACTCCAAAACTCCAAAACTCCGAAACTCCAAAACTCCAAAACTCCGAAACTCCAAAACTCCAAAACTCCAAAACTCCAAAACTGCAAAACTCCAAAATTCCAAAACTCTAAAACTCCAAAACTCCAAAACTCCGAAACTCCAAAACTCCAAAACTCCAATACTCCGAAACTCCAAAACTCCGAAACTCCGAAACTCCAAAACTCCAAAACTCCGAAACTCCAAAACTCCGAAACTCCGAAACTCCAAAACTCCGAAACTCCAAAACTCCAAAACTCCAAAACTCCAAAACTCCAAAACTCCGAAACTCCAAAATCCAAAACTCCAAAACTCCAAAACTCCAAAACTCCGAAACTCGGAAACTCCAAAACTCCAAAACTCCGAAACTCCATAACTCCAAAACTCCAAAACTCCGAAACTCCAAAACTCCGAAACTCCAAAACTCCAAAACTCCGAAACTCCAAAACTCCAAAACTCCAAAACTCCGAAACTCCGAAACTCCAAAACTCCAAAACTCCGAAACTCCAAAACTCCAAAACTCCAAAACTCCGAAACTCCAAAACTCCAAAACTCCAAAACTCCAAAACTCCAAAACTCCGAAACTCCAAAACTCCAAAACTCCAAAACTCCGAAACTCCAAAACTCCAAAACTCCAATACTCCGAAACTCCAAAACTCCGAAACTCCGAAACTCCAAAACTCCAAAACTCCGAAACTCCAAAACTCCGAAACTCCGAAACTCCAAAACTCCGAAACTCCAAAACTCCAAAACTCCAAAACTCCGAAACTCCAAAACTCCAAAACTCCAAAACTCCAAAACTCCGAAACTCCAAAATCCAAAACTCCAAAACTCCAAAACTCCGAAACTCGGAAACTCCAAAACTCCAAAACTCCGAAACTCCATAACTCCAAAACTCCGAAACTCCAAAACTCCAAAACTCCAAAACTCCAAAACTCCAAAACTCCGAAACTCCAAAACTCCGAAACTCCAAAACTCCAAAACTCCGAAACTCCAAAACTCCAAAACTCCAAAACTCCAAAACTCCGAAACTCCGAAACTCCAAAACTCCAAAACTCCGAAACTCCAAAACTCCAAAACTCCAAAACTCCGAAACTCCAAAACTCCAAAACTCCAAAACTCCAAAACTCCAAAACTCCGAAACTCCGAAACTCCGAAACTCCAAAACTCCAAAACTCCAAAACTCCGGAACTCCGAAACTCCAAAACTCCGAAACTCCAAAACTCCAAAACTCCGAAACTCCGAAACTCCAAAACTCCAAAACTCCGAAACTCCAAAACTCCGAAACTCCGAAACTCCAAAACTCCAAAACTCCAAAACTCCAAAACTCCAAAACTCCGAAACTCCAAAACTCCAAAACTCCAAAACTCCAAAACTCCAAAACTCCGAAACTCGGAAACTCGGAAACTCCGAAACTCCAAAACTCCAAAACTCCAAAACTCCGAAACTCCAAAACTCCGAAACTCCGAAACTCCAAAACTCCAAAACTCCGAAACTCCAAAACTCCAAAACTCCAAAACTCCAAAACTCTAAAACTCCAAAACTCCAAAACTCCAAAACTGCAAAACTCCAAAATTCCAAAACTCTAAAACTCCAAAACTCCAAAACTGCAAAACTCCAAAACTCCAAAACTCCGAAACTCCAAAACTCCAAAACTCGGAAACTCCAAAACTCCAAAACTCCAAAACTCCGAAACTCCGAAACTCCAAAACTCCAAAACTCCGAAACTTCAAAACTCCAAAACTCCAAAACTGCAAAACTCCAAAACTGCAAAACTCCGAAACTCCAAAACTCCAAAACTGCAAAACTCCGAAAATCCGAAACTCCAAAACTCCGAAACTCCGAAACTCCAAAACTCCAAAACTCCAAAACTCCGAAACTCCAAAACTCCGAAACTCCGAAACTCCAAAACTCCGAAACTCCGAAACTCCGAAACTCCGAAACTCCGAAACTCCGAAACTCCAAAACTCCAAAACTCCAAAACTCCGAAACTCCGAAACTCCACAACTCCAAAACTCCGAAACTCCGAAACTCCGAAACTCCGAAACTCCAAAACTCCAAAACTCCAAAACTCCGAAACTCCAAAACTCCAAAACTCCAAAACTCCAAAACTCCAAAACTCCGAAACTCCGAAACTCCAAAACTCCAAAACTCCAAAACTCCGAAACTCCAAAACTCCGAAACTCCAAAACTCCAAAACTCCAAAACTCCAAAACTCCGAAACTCCAAAACTCCAAAACTCCAAAACTGCAAAACTCCAAAACTCCAAAACTCCGAAACTCCAAAACTCCGAAACTCCAAAACTCCAAAACTCCAAAACTCCAAAACTCCAAAACTCCAAAACTCCAAAACTCCGAAACTCCGAAACTCCAAAACTCCAAAACTCCGAAACTCCGAAACTCCGAAACTCCAAAACTCCAAAACTCCGAAACTCCGAAACTCCAATACTCCAAAACTCCGAAACTCCAAAACTCCAAAACTCCGAAACTCCGAAACTCCAAAACTCCAAAACTCCAAAACTCCGAAACTCCGAAACTCCAAAACTGCAAAACTCCGAAACTCCGAAACTCCGAAACTCCGAAACTCCAAAACTCCGAAACTCCAAAACTCCGAAACTCCGAAACTCCAAAACTCCAAAACTCCAAAACTCCGAAACTCCAAAACTCCAAAACTCCAAAACTCCGAAACTCCAAAACTCCAAAACTCCAAAACTCCAAAACTCCGAAACTCCAAAACTCCAAAACTCCAACACTCCAAAACTCCAAAACTCCGAAACTCCGAAACTCCGAAACTCCGAAACTCCAAAACTCCGAAACTCCGAAACTCCGAAACTCCAAAACTCCGAAACTCCAAAACTCGGAAACTCCGAAACTCCAAAACTCCCAAACTCCAAAACTCCAAAACTCCGGAACTCCGAAACTCCAAAACTCCAAAACTCCAAAACTCCAAAACTCCGAAACTCCGAAACTCCAAAACTCCAAAACTCCGAAACTCCAAAACTCCGAAACTCCGAAACTCCAAAACTCCAAAACTCCAAAACTCCGGAACTCCGAAACTCCGAAACTCGGAAACTCGGAAACTCCGAAACTCCGAAACTCCAACACTCCAAAACTCCAAAACTCCGAAACTCCAAAACTCCAAAACTCCAAAACTCCGAAACTCCAAAACTCCGAAACTCCAAAACTCTAAAACTCCAAAACTCCGAAACTCCGAAACTCCAAAACTCCGAAACTCCGAAACTCCGAAACTCCAAAACTCCAAAACTCCGAAACTCCAAAACTCCAAAACTCCAAAACTGCAAAACTCCAAAACTGCAAAACTCCGAAACTCCAAAACTCCAAAACTCCGAAACTCCGAAACTCCGAAACTCGGAAACTCCGAAACTCCAAAACTCCAAAACTCCGAAACTCCGAAACTCCACAACTCCGAAACTCCAAAACTCCAAAACTCCAAAACTCCGAAACTCCAAAACTCCAAAACTCCAATACTCCGAAACTCCAAAACTCCGAAACTCCGAAACTCCAAAACTCCAAAACTCCGAAACTCCAAAACTCCGAAACTCCGAAACTCCAAAACTCCGAAACTCCAAAACTCCAAAACTCCAAAACTCCGAAACTCCAAAACTCCAAAACTCCAAAACTCCGAAACTCCAAAATCCAAAACTCCAAAACTCCAAAACTCCAAAACTCCGAAACTCGGAAACTCCAAAACTCCAAAACTCCGAAACTCCATAACTCCAAAACTCCGAAACTCCAAAACTCCAAAACTCCAAAACTCCAAAACTCCGAAACTCCAAAACTCCGAAACTCCAAAACTCCAAAACTCCGAAACTCCAAAACTCCAAAACTCCAAAACTCCGAAACTCCGAAACTCCAAAACTCCAAAACTCCGAAACTCCAAAACTCCAAAACTGCAAAACTCCAAAACTGCAAAACTCCGAAACTCCAAAACTCCAAAACTCCAAAACTCCGAAACTCCGAAACTCCGAAACTCCTAAAACTCCGATACTCCGAAACTCCAAAACTCCTAAACTCCAAAACTCCGAAACTCCGAAACTCCGAAACTCCAAAACACCAAAACTCCAAAACTCCGAAACTCCGAAACTCCAAAACTCCAAAACTCCGAAACTCCGAAACTCCGAAACTCCGAAACTCCAAAACTCCAAAACTCCAAAACTCCAAAACTCCGAAACTCCAAAACTCCAAAACTCCAAAACTCCAAAACTCCGAAACTCCGAAACTCCAAAACTCCAAAACTCCAAAACTCCAAAACTCCAAAACTCCGAAACTCCAAAACTCCAAAACTCCAAAACTCCAAAACTCCAAAACTGCAAAACTCCAAAACTCCAAAACTCCGAAACTCCAAAACTCCAAAACTCCGAAACTCCGAAACTCCGAAACTCCAAAACTCCGAAACTCCGAAACTCCGAAACTCCAAAACTCCGAAACTCCAAAACTCCGAAACTCCGAAACTCCGAAACTCCGAAACTCCAAAACTCCAAAACTCCAAAACTCCGAAACTCCAAAACTCCGAAACTCCAAAACTCCAAAACTCCAAAACTCCAAAACTCCGAAACTCCAAAACTCCGAAACTCCAAAACTCCAAAACTCCAAAACTCCGAAACTCCGAAACTCCAAAACTCCAAAACTCCGAAACTCCAAAACTCCAAAACTCCGAAACTCCGAAACTCCAAAACTCCAAAACTCCAAAACTCCGAAACTCCGAAACTCCAAAACTGCAAAACTGCGAAACTCCGAAACTCCGAAACTCCGAAACTCCAAAACTCCGAAACTCCAAAACTCCGAAACTCCGAAACTCCAAAACTCCAAAACTCCAAAACTCCGAAACTCCAAAACTCCAAAACTCCAAAACTCCGAAACTCCAAAACTCCAAAACTCCAAAACTGCAAAACTCCAAAACTCCGAAACTCCAAAACTCCAAAACTCCGAAACTCCGAAACTCCGAAACTCCGAAACTCCGAAACTCCGAAACTCCAAAACTCCGAAACTCCAAAACTCCGAAACTCCGAAACTCCGAAACTCCGAAACTCCAAAACTCCAAAACTCCAAAACTCCAAAACTCCGAAACTCCAAAACTCCGAAACTCCAAAACTCCAAAACTCCAAAACTCCAAAACTCCGAAACTCCAAAACTCCGAAACTCCAAAACTCCAAAACTCCGAAACTCCGAAACTCCAAAACTCCAAAACTCCGAAACTCCAAAACTCCAAAACTCCAAAACTCCAAAACTGCAAAACTCCAAAACTGCAAAACTCCGAAACTCGGAAACTCGGAAACTCCGAAACTCCAAAACTCCAAAACTCCAAAACTCTAAAACTCCAAAACTCCAAAACTCCAAAACTGCAAAACTCCAAAACTCCAAAACTCCGAAACTCCAAAACTCCAAAACTCCGAAACTCCAAAACTCTAAAACTCCAAAACTCCGAAACTCCGAAACTCCAAAACTCCGAAACTCCGAAACTCCAAAACTCCAAAACTCCGAAACTCCAAAACTCCAAAACTCCAAAACTGCAAAACTCCAAAACTGCAAAACTCCGAAACTCCAAAACTCCAAAACTCCGAAACTCCGAAACTCCGAAACTCCGAAACTCCAAAACTCCAAAACTCCGAAACTCCGAAACTCCGAAACTCCACAACTCCGAAACTCCAAAACTCCAAAACTCCAAAACTCCGAAACTCCAAAACTCCAAAACTCCAATACTCCGAAACTCCAAAACTCCGAAACTCAGAAACTCCAAAACTCCAAAACTCCGAAACTCCAAAACTCCGAAACTCCGAAACTCCAAAACTCCGAAACTCCAAAACTCCAAAACTCCAAAACTCCGAAACTCCAAAACTCCAAAACTCCAAAACTCCGAAACTCCAAAATCCAAAACTCCAAAACTCCAAAACTCCGAAACTCGGAAACTCCAAAACTCCAAAACTCCGAAACTCCAAAACTCCGAAACTCCAAAACTCCAAAACTCCAAAACTCCAAAACTCCGAAACTCCAAAACTCCGAAACTCCAAAACTCCAAAACTCCGAAACTCCAAAACTCCAAAACTCCAAAACTCCGAAACTCCGAAACTCCAAAACTCCAAAACTCCGAAACTCCAAAACTCCAAAACTCCAAAACTGCAAAACTCCAAAACTGCAAAACTCCGAAACTCCAAAACTCCAAAACTCCAAAACTCCGAAACTCCGAAACTCCGAAACTCCTAAAACTCCGATACTCCGAAACTCCAAAACTCCTAAACTCCAAAACTCCGAAACTCCGAAACTCCGAAACTCCAAAACACCAAAACTCCAAAACTCCGAAACTCCGAAACTCCAAAACTACAAAACTCCGAAACTCCGAAACTCCGAAACTCCGAAACTCCAAAACTCCAAAACTCCAAAACTCCGAAACTCCAAAACTCCAAAACTCCAAAACTCCAAAACTCCAAAACTCCGAAACTCCGAAACTCCAAAACTCCAAAACTCCAAAACTCCGAAACTCCAAAACTCCGAAACTCCAAAACTCCAAAACTCCAAAACTCCAAAACTCCAAAACTCCGAAACTCCAAAACTCCAAAACTCCAAAACTCCAAAACTCCAAAACTGCAAAACTCCAAAACTCCAAAACTCCGAAACTCCAAAACTCCAAAACTCCGAAACTCCAAAACTCCAAAACTCCAAAACTCCGAAACTCCAAAACTCCGAAACTCCAAAACTCCAAAACTCCAAAACTCCGAAACTCCGAAACTCCGAAACTGCAAAACTCCGAAACTCCGAAACTCCAAAACTCCGAAACTCCGAAACTCCAAAACTCCAAAACTCCAAAACTCCGAAACTCCGAAACTCCAAAACTGCAAAACTGCGAAACTCCGAAACTCCGAAACTCCGAAACTCCAAAACTCCGAAACTCCAAAACTCCGAAACTCCGAAACTCCAAAACTCCAAAACTCCAAAACTCCGAAACTCCAAAACTCCAAAACTCCAAAACTCCGAAACTCCAAAACTCCAAAACTCCAAAACTCCAAAATTCCGAAACTCCGAAACTCCGAAACTCCAAAACTCCGAAACTCCGAAACTCCAAAACTCCAAAACTCCGAAACTCCAAAACTCCAAAACTCCAAAACTCCGAAACTCCGAAACTCCAAAACTCCAAAACTCCGAAACTCCAAAACTCCGAAACTCCGAAACTCCAAAACTCCAAAACTCCAAAACTCCAAACCTCCAAAACTCCGAAACTCCAAAACTCCAAAACTCCAAAACTCCGAAACTCCGAAACTCCAAAACTCCAAAACTCCGAAACTCCAAAACTCCGAAACTCCGATACTCCGAAACTCCAAAACTCCAAAACTCCAAAACTCCGAAACTCCGAAACTCCGAAACTCCGAAACTCCAAAACTCCGAAACTCCAAAACACCAAAACTCCAAAACTCCGAAACTCCGAAACTCCAAAACTCCAAAACTCCGAAACTCCAAAACTCCAAAACTCCAAAACTCCAAAACTGCAAAACTCCAAAACTGCAAAACTCCGAAACTCCAAAACTCCAAAACTCCAAAACTCCGAAACTCCGAAACTCCAAAACTCCAAAACTCCAAAACTCCGAAACTCCAAAACTCCGAAACTCCAAAACTCCAAAACTCCAAAACTCCAAAACTCCAAAACTGCAAAACTGCAAAACTCCAAAACTCCAAAACTCCGAAACTCCAAAACTCCAAAACTCCGAAACTCCGAAACTCCGAAACTCCGAAACTCCAAAACTCCGAAACTCCGAAACTCCGAAACTCCGAAACTCCAAAACTCCAAAACTCCAAAACTCCGAAACTCCAAAACTCCGAAACTCCAAAACTCCAAAACTCCAAAACTCCAAAACTCCAAAACTCCGAAACTCCAAAACTCCAAAACTCCGAAACTCCGAAACTCCAAAACTCCAAAACTCCGAAACTCCAAAACTCCGAAACTCCGAAACTCCAAAACTCCAAAACTCCAAAACTCCGAAACTCCAAAACTCCGAAACTCCAAAACTCCCAAACTCCAAAACTCCAAAACTCCGAAACTCCGAAACTCCGAAACTCCAAAACTCCAAAACTCCAAAACTCCGAAACTCCAAAACTACAAAACTCCAAAACTCCAAAACTCCAAAACTCCGAAACTCCGAAACTCCAAAACTCCAAAACTCCAAAACTCCGAAACTCCAAAACTCCGAAACTCCAAAACTCCAAAACTCCAAAACTCCAAAACTCCAAAACTCCAAAACTCCGAAACTCCAAAACTCCAAAACTCCAAAATTGCAAAACTGCAAAACTCCAAAACTCCAAAACTCCGAAACTCCAAAACTCCGAAACTCCGAAACTCCGAAACTCCGAAACTCCGAAACTCCAAAACTCCGAAACTCCAAAACTCCGAAACTCCGAAACTCCGAAACTCCGAAACTCCAAAACTCCAAAACTCCAAAACTCCGAAACTCCAAAACTCCGAAACTCCAAAACTCCAAAACTCCAAAACTCCAAAACTCCGAAACTCCAAAACTCCGAAACTCCAAAACTCCAAAACTCCGAAACTCCGAAACTCCAAAACTCCAAAACTCCGAAACTGCAAAACTCCAAAACTCCAAAACTGCAAAACTCCAAAACTGCAAAACTCCGAAACTCCAAAACTCCAAAACTCCGAAACTCCGAAACTCCGAAACTCCGAAACTCCGAAACTCCGAAACTCCGAAACTCCAAAACTCCAAAACTCCAAAACTCCGAAACTCCGAAACTCCGAAACTCCAAAACTCCGAAACTCCAAAACTCCAAAACTCCAAAACTACGAAACTCCAAAACTCCAAAACTCCAATACTCCGAAACTCCAAAACTCCGAAACTCCGAAACTCCAAAACTCCAAAACTCCGAAACTCCAAAACTCCGAAACTCCGAAACTCCAAAACTCCGAAACTCCAAAACTCCAAAACTCCAAAACTCCGAAACTCCAAAACTCCAAAACTCCAAAACTCCGAAACTCCAAAATCCAAAACTCCAAAACTCCAGAACTCCAAAACTCGGAAACTCGGAAACTCCAAAACTCCAAAACTCCGAAACTCCATAACTCCAAAACTCCGAAACTCCA